>NC_090321.1:287801007-288106936 GCF_040869045.1 Eurosta solidaginis | reverse complement strand
TGCATCCGTTAGATATGGGCGAATGTGTTGATGTTAAAATTATTATTAAGCTTTCATATCTTCTATTTTACTGTATTTTATTTTATCATTAATTTAATTAGCTGGCGTGTGATTAAATGTTTCAATATTTTTACATTTGTGCAGATGGATGTCTTTCCTTTTAAATTTTAAGGAAATTTTGAAAGATTTATGATAAAAGAAGCAGATTAACACTTATCGAGTTTTTAATTTACAAATCTCCCACGAGAAAAGATGGAAAAGAAAAAAGGACTATTAATCAATTAATGTAGGTATCAAATACTTAATTACATTTTATTGGAAGATATTATCGAAATAACTGTGAAAACCAGTTTGTTTAACTAAAATTTCAGTTAAAAGAATGGTTTTGTATTTAAATAATAGAGGTACACATTAATCCTTATAAATTGTGTAAACGTATAAATTTATCTATTGCGTAAATGAACTGTAAAATTTCGTATGAAAAATCATTTACAGAATTGTATTTTAAGCGCACATTTCATCGTGTAAACGCGGTAAACTCAAAGGAATGTAACTTTGCAGACATAACAGCCGTCATTTTCATCAGAAATCTCCAACATCAGCAAGTCTTTTACAAGAATATCTTTGTAAAGACGTTTAAATTTTGATTTTTCAATTAATCTTGGCTTGTTTTTTAAATTTGTATAATAATCAAATTTTTTTACAATAATACAGCTGATGGACAATTAAGTTTATCAATAATATTACTAAGTGCGTCCACATAACAGTGTGTGTAATCGGATATAATTTTACACCTTATAAATTTATATGCTTTAATGAGTACCCCTATTGATTACAAATGAAAATATTAGGGACATATGTAATAGTTATAAATTTTATCGCATAAACTTTGCTTCACAATAATTATTGAATGAAAATTGAAAAATGTTTGTTCAATAATAATTTTTTGTCAAACTTTAGTTTTTATTTTTCCTTCAATAATTATTTGTCAATATTTATTTTTTACGTTACTTGCATGGCGGAACGATACAAGGCAGCAGGTGATATACCTACAAACATAAATAAAAATTCCATGTACTTTGTTTTTGTAAATTCGATGGACAAATGTCAAAATCGTACTGCGTCGGTAGTTGATGTATCAAATCAAATAAAAAAAGCGTATAATCAGCTGTCCCATGCTGCCACCTTGTATCGTTCCGCCATGGTTACTTGATAATTAATATGATAAATACATAAATATGCTTTTCTCGTTTGCATTAAAAGTTGTAATTTTAATAGAACTTAGAGCAGATGTTGTTGTTGTTGTAGCGATAAGGACATTCCCCGAAGGCCTTGAGGAGTGTTATCGATGTTGACGTTCCGGTACCAAGCCCGACCATCTCGGGAACGATTTGTAATGACCACATGCGATGGATTTCTTTGCTTTATAGCTTTTAGTCTACAATGCTGGCAGAGAGGACTTTGTCCGTCCATAACAAATTTCTTTCTAGAAAAAATCTGGCCGGAAAACCAAGTTTTTAATAACTTGTTTATTCCAATGCAGTCGAAAATTCCACTTCACTTATCCAGCAAAGCCTTCGAACTCTCATTTGTTGTGTTTTACATAATTTAAGATGATATGCTTGTTTATACATAAGCAGCTCGTTTTCGAGCTATCTACATTGAGCAAGATTGTGGATACTCTCAAAGATTTTGAGTATGAAGAAAATAGGTTCATTTACGGTTTGGTTCAGCCTTTGCAATATACTAGGCTAGTTGAGATTAGGCTTATGTTAAGCAAAGCGTGATCATGAAAATAATCATCAAAATTTAGTCTTGGTAACCACGTTAATGTTGGTTTCCATTATTACGATAACGTAAAGTAGACAATTAAAAAGTGAAGTCCGTTCGCCTTCGCCGTGCCCTGATTTATGGGTATCAGTATTATGTCCTGATCAAGACCCTCAGAGCGAAATCTATGGTCCAATGATCAATCAATGACAAAATGGTCAATGTCTCGATAAGGCCCAAATGTCGACTAGGACCATCTTATTGGGCATCAAGAACTCATGAAATTGCAATAACAAAATTTTGCGAATGACGGAAGGTTGGTTAGAAGTGTGTATTACTGCTTTTGCAAAACATGGTCGTACGATCGCATGCATCTCGTACTTACTCCAATCCTTAGGAAATGCGATTACACAAACAACAGGTCAGCATGCTCAGATCTTGCAAGCGATTGATCGCACAACAACTTTATTTAGTAACACTATTATGAACAAAAAAATATTCAAATTATTTTTTTTGCCAACGAAAAAATACTTATGGTTCATAACAATTACCAAGCAACGTAAAAAATAAAATTTGACTTATAGCTATTATTAAAAAAATTTATTTTCGATTGAAAATTATTACAAAGCAACATTCGTGATAAATTTTGGAATTCGGGTAACGTTTTTAATTTCAAAATTTGAAATAATAATTAAACTGGTTCTCTGGAAAATATAAATGGACCTCACATAAGACACAAAAATAATTGCTCGAAATAGTTAATCGTAACTTCGATTTCCGACCGGGCATGAATGTTAAAGACTTGAACCTTAGACAGCCAATCTACCAGCGAACAAGCACTTATGGACATCTTGGACGTAACGGTTTTGCATGGGAGCAGGCTAAGCACCTACATATCAATTGACTAGAGGCCGATGGAGATCAGCTGCTACAGCCACCGTGTGCTAAAGAGTGTAAAGTTGCGTAATTCTTAGTTGTTAATTTAATTATTATCTTCATGTTAATTGGATTTGTAGTTTTGTCTTGTGTGTAAAGATGTAAACGTCGAAAAGTTAAAATAATTTACAAACACAAACACAAGAACGAAGAGTTAAACAAAGTGACGTAAGAAACATGAAACAAGAGAAGGAATGAAAAATCACATAAAGCATATCATATCGTTTTAGGCCCGATTTTTCAGTGCGAGTTTAAACTACAGTTAAAGTTGACTAGTAGTTTAGCCCTGCCACTTTGGCCGTTTAAGCTGAGATGATCAGCAAAATTTTGTGTTATCGAACAAAGTGGCAAGGTTAAACTCTAGTTAACTTTAACTGGAGTTTAAACCCTAATTAACTTTAACTGGAGTTTAAACTCGCCCTGAAAAACCGGGCGTTACTCTTTTGCTTGAATTAATTATTTAAAAAAGCCCACTTGCGCTAATATTCGAATTGACTATATTTTCAGAAACGGCAAGTCTTATTTGCTTCACAGCAGAGTTGTTATTATAAAAGAAGAAAATGTTTTGATCGGCAGCACTATTTGTTATAATTGAATTAATTTTCGCAACTAATTGATTAATGATTCGATTAATCACAACAGGAAATTTTATTTGACTTAGCCGCTTGTATTCAATTGACTAATCCTGCCATCTCTACTCATGATTTGGTTTTGTCTACATTTCAATAGCTACTTTGGAAATTGATGCTGCAGTGGGTAAAAAAATGTAGATAACAATTAAATAAACAAGAGTTTTGTCACTTAAATTGGTTCAACCATATTCAAATTAAGTTTAATTTACACACATACATATGAGTATGCATGTATGTACATATGTAAATTAGCTGACCCCAGGTTCGATTTCCAAAAACAAAACAGCATCAAATCTACGGCCAACACCATTTTTTGAATAGCCTTTCGAAAATTATTGGCGAATGTTTTTGTTATGTGAAATCTTTTTAAGATCTGGAGGTGCTTAATTAACCATCAATTAGATATTTTGAAACTTTCACTTATGTCCATAAACGAAATAAAAAATAGTAAAATGGACTGATGAAATATCCATGCATTTACATGTGCGCGTATGTATGTACATATGTAGGTGTATGCACATAATATTTAGTAATCTTAAATTAACAAAAAAAAAAAAGAATTAAATACCAAATTAAATACCAAAATATACCACAACCATTAAGTGCAATTCAATAAGAAACTTGGGCTATAATTATGTAAATCCAGATAAGCTTGCATATTCATATAAATATACATATGTATGTATGTATGTATATTAGAGTGTCCATTATTTACCTACTTGCTTTTTTTTTACAAGAATCCCCCAAAGGTTTTTAATTGAAGATTCCAAACACATTACATTTCTGTACACTTTTTTATTCTAAAAAAATGGAAAGCAAATATAAATGACCCAAATTGTATGAATCGTCGGCTGAAAGTGTAAACTTGCTAAGTACAATTTCTTTAAAAAAAATTTTTGATGCAGTTTGGTAGAGCAGGAGATACTAAAACAGTTACATATATAATACAGTGGCTTTAATAAAGTAAGCGGTCTTTGTGTTGAGTTGAATTCCTATATTGTCCACGAAAAAGTAAACTAGTTTTTTGTCTGACTTATAGAATTTTCCTATGTCACTAAGCAAGTTTATTTCTTCGCCTGTTAAGCAACGCATTGCTCTGCTGAAATTGAGGACGTTCTGCGCTACATTAAATAAACAAATCTATTTAGCTATTTGCATCTCTAAATTAATAAGCAGCCCCTATAGCTTCACTCGTATTCGACACACAGATCCAGATAAACAATACATAAAAAGAACCTCGCCCTCACTAGATGCTGCACCATAAATGCAACACATCGACTGTTTTCTAAAGCCAATGTAGGAGACGTTACAAGGCCTTATACACGTCACGCCTTGCTTGAAGCAAATCCGTGGCGCAATAAATGAGCACAAACATATACGTATATATGTACATATAACTGTAGTGTTTGGGCACCCATCCCTGGGAAAAAGAATCTTGGAGAACTATAATCGCAGCAACTGTCGTATTGTTCGTCCTACTATGGTTGTTGTTAATTTTTTCTGAAAAGTATTTAATAAATTTATTAAAAATAACTGTTGTTGAAAATTTTAGTTTGACATAGATCTTCTTGTAGAGATTTGAACGATCTACAAAAATAGACATTAATAAATTCAACCATTTCAAAGTTTTGTTGTGATACTGAATACGCTTGTGTGAAACGTTTAGCTTTAATTATAGAAAAGTTTTGAATGGATGAACTCTTCCAAAATTTTTATTCAAATACAAATTTTTAACGCACTAAATAAGAACAACATTTTTCAGTGTGATAATTCGTTTTGAATATTTCACGTAAACGAAGTAGGCGTCTCGTAAAAAAATCGACTAGGTAAATAACGCTCACCACAATACATATGTATAAGTATGTATATATGTGTATTTTAAGAATTAAATAGTAAAATAATGTGAAAACAAAAAAATTAACATAGTAAATGATTTAACTATAAGATTGATATGGACTTATTATGTAATAGCTAAAAGTAAGTCTAATTCCATGCTGTACGTACAAGCTCTTTGTTGTTGTTTGACTAGTTGTTTTGAAAACTATGATTAACAATTTTTTCTAGGTGATGAAGAAAATGCTTCAAACGATTTCAAATATAACACTTTGATATTCATATAAGTATGTCTGTATGTATGTAAATATTTGTTAATAACATGTCAAAATAAAAACAGTTTTAAAATTTAATTTCAGAGTTGTTAAGGAATGCAATCCATGCATTCCCTTTCCTGGACTAACACTTTTGGATTGCAACCTTTATTCCTTTTTTTTGGAATAATGAATACATTTTTTAGTCATTATTCCTTTTTGTTAGTCCGGACTAATTATTCCATTTTGCATTCCTCATGTAGAATAATAAAATTTAAAAGCATTCCTCAAGTGAAAAACTGTATTATAATTATATATTGTTATATAGAGTGACCATTCGACCTTTATAACCAAAAGAGTAAATTATTGAATTACAAGGCCCAGTTTTTCAGTTCGAATTTACACTAACATTTAAAGAAAAAAGCGTTACTCTGTCAGTTTGGCCGTTTAAACTAATATTACCAGTTCAATTCTCTAAAATATTAAACTTTTAATTTGCCGGTTTGGTTGCCCGATTTTTCTTTTACGTTTTGATATTTTATTGTTAAAAGAAGCTAATGTCAAAGTAAGAAAATCTCACAAAGAGCGCATTCGACTGTACTGCCGTCCATCGCAAAAAGGCAGTAAAATACACTTACTGCCTTTTAGGATTTTTAATGCCAATACATTTCTGAGACTACAATTTACTCACTGACTAAATAAATACTCATCTAAAATTCACAATAGAAGATAAAACAAGGTCTTAAATTTGAAGTTTACGTGAAGAATCTTAAATTTCTCAAATTCATTTTTCTCCGATTTCCTTTTTACACTTTACTGCCTTTTTGCTATGTACGGTAGTGTAGTTCTTGTTACTATACAATTTTCGTCATCCTAGAAATGATATACTGCAATTGCAACTAAGATCGAGCTTTTTGTTCAGCGTTATATTGAAAGAATTTTAAACTGCGTCGAGTTGTAATTGGTTTATTTTGAATGTTCTATTTGATGTTGCAAAACAAAAAGAAAAAAACAAATTTCTAGGTTTGAAGTACTTCTCATCAAATTATAATAACCTCTTATAAATAGTTAAGATATTAAAAAAAAATTATGCTTAATGTATCTTTTACAACAACAAAAAATGAATGCAATTTAGTAATTTATAACTTTCTGAACTAAAAAAAAAAACAATTCCATCATTAAACAAGACAAACGTCATACAAAGGAATGCAAAAGACTGAGGAATGCATTCCTCGGAGTATTGCAGTCCAATGAGTGCAATCCACGGACAAAGTAATAATTAGTCCGGAATGCAAAAAGAAATAATGACTAAAATTTTTTATTCATTATTCCGAACTAAACAAAAAGCATTGGGCTGCAATGAAAGGAATAATTATTCCAAATGGAATTCATTCCTTAACAACTCTGTTAAATTCCGATAAAAGTTTTGGTGATTTAAGTTTTTTTTCAATATTCGTTAAGTAACATCATTAAATTTTGATAAATGTATAGAATCATTTAATTATTTTTTTTTGGACTTTTTATACAAATTTTAAATTTTTGGATCAAATTGTGTTTTTCTCATAGACAAAATTTAGCTAATCGCTTAACAGTTGCAATATAAATCTACATAGTAAAACAAAATATAAAAACACAAATTTTATGTTTGAAGGTCAACAAAAGGCAAAGCTAATAACAAGAAATTAATGCTGTTGTAGTTACTCGAAAGCTCTGGCCTAAGTTTCGGGGGAGTTTAGCTGATAAGGACATTCCTTTGCTGGATATGAATTCGGCACTCTCGGGTACTAGGATCTACGAAAGTACGATTTGTTCCATCACATTGCTTCAATGTACATTCTCCAATAAATGTTTTTAGCCAAAAACGACACCCTAACTCGAAAGAAGGGTGGAGAGACTGGGCGCATTCGGAAAACACAGCTGTTGATCAATGTGAAGTGTGAAAATTACAAGTTTGCAAACTATCAATAAAAGTTGTGTTCGCTGAAAGCACCGATTAATAGGGGACAATGAAGTATATCATGTCCCTAAATAACACATCGAGGACGCACAGCAGAAACCATTTTACGAAAATGTGTATTAATTATCCGTAGAGCATCTAAATCACATAAGATCAAATTTACTTGTTCAAATTTATTAGCATACACTTATGCTTTTCTAACAGTGAAATACTACTATGAATGGCACTGCTACAACAACAACAACAACAACAACTATGAATGGCAAGAACAACACTGTAGGTTGAAGATCTTCTTTTCAACTTATATCTTTCAACTGATCACAAACTTTTCATCCCAACTGTACCCAAGATTTACATACGAAGGCAATATTTTGCCATCATATTTGGTCAGCGATTAGTTTAGTAGTCGGTGAGAAAACTTTGTTAATTTCTAATTCGGAACTTTAAGTCCGGGGCTCACTTGAGAAAGACTTGCCCATTTGTGAGTTATAATTGAAACAGTTTTAATCGATCTGAGATATCGGTGTAGATGAAAAACGGATAACCGTCAAATATTTTTGTGTCTACAACATGAATGTCTAAAAAAACGTTATGAGATCTTTAACATATGGTCGATTTGATATAGAAGATATGTAAGAAATAAATATAATTTTTCTGCACTTCTCAATGCAATTAAATATTTCTCAAAAAAGCAGCATATTTAATTTTTATATCAGTGTCAATGTTACGTGCATCCCCAAAGTTAAATTTTTGGTAACAAAATATCGTGATGGAGAATGAAAACTTGAAAAGGATCTGAAGTAAAAAATCAAAAGCCAACAAAAACCCTACTTTCGAAATAAAGTTAACGCTTTCGTGTGCTTCGACATTTCAGCCTATTATTAAAGACGACACATCGGATTCTAGACCACCAATCATTTCATTTTTTAACAAGCATTTGATATGTTTATCTCAAATTTCTATAATTAGTAGCCTTTAAAAGCTATAAGAAAAAAACTGCAAAAATTTCTGATGCAACAAAAACCAGCTGCACTCCTTGGGCTGCTGATACTTTCGAACAATTGGGAAGCACATCAAATTAACATTAGCCTTGTTTCTTTTACAAGCGTATCCTCGCTTAGATAATGCTTAGGAGACCCATCTAGCGGCAGTGGTTAAATAACTAGCTACAGCACAGGGTGTACCGAAAATCGGAGACACAAACCTCTGGTGGACATAATGTATAACATATAGCTGAATAAGTTGCAATGAATAGTGGACACGCATCATTTTAAGAGGTGATACATAGAATTAGTATAGAGGTGAAACATAGACACATATTTCAGTTACATACCTATAGATGTAAAAAAACACAACTATTAATATATAGAATTTTTGTTGTATTAGCTACACCCTGTTCAAGTTTCAGAGAAATATCGCAGTGTCTCAAAATTAAAAAAAATACCTAATATATACGCTTGAAAATGTTCGCCTTTCAAAGTTCTCGAAAAACTTTTCATAAACTTATTTCGTCGTAATAGTTTTGTATGTATGTGTATTGTCATAAAAATCATCAAAGTCCTAGAGTTAATAGTACAAACTACACCTTTTCCAGTTTTAGTTCAGAAAGTTACAATGGAAGTTCAGATTTTTCAATTGAATTTCAATCGTAATTTTCTGAACTACAAATTGAAATTCCGAACTTCAATTGTAACTTTCAGAACTAAAACTGAAAAAGGTGTAAATGCACATATCGCCAACTTAGAGTGCACACCTGCTAAGTGCCATTTTTCCAGAAACTTTTTTGATAACCAAAAGGAAATTCTAAATGAAAGCCAGCACTTGTGTTGTAAAATAACTCCGTCCTGGTGGTAAATGCCAGAAGTTTTTTGGGACGTAGCTTAATTGCTGCTTTGTGATCTAATATTAATAAAAGTTTTGAAGTCACCAAAGCTAGTGCAAGAGCACACTTGATTCTTATCCGTCATAATACTATCAAATCGCTAGCACTCCTCAAAACCCAACGAAAGTCTCATAATGAATAATTTCTGTAACATAAAAATACTATTGCGATATTCAAAGAGCCTAGTCATGTGGTTATATATATATACTTAGATATATTTTTAATGAGTTTATTGAAACAAAAAATGATCTGGAGACAAATAATTTTTGAGCAGATAAGTTGATAAAGAGGTGCCATGAAT
This sequence comes from Eurosta solidaginis, assembly GCF_040869045.1. Taxonomy (NCBI): domain Eukaryota; kingdom Metazoa; phylum Arthropoda; class Insecta; order Diptera; family Tephritidae; genus Eurosta; species Eurosta solidaginis. The sequence continues at coordinate 288,097,371 of NC_090321.1, read as the reverse complement.
ACCCCATGTCTCACATGCACTGTACTTTGGATCGCATTCCAGTAGCGGACAATTAAATAGTTTGGAAACTTTGAATCATACCCTCCAAACCAGCGCTGTTCCAAGTTTTGTGATTTTCTATAACAATACAACAACAATTTTAATGGAGGACTCTCATGTAATATAATTTTGAAATGTGAAGTACAAATACATAATTTTCTTTCGAGAGAAGCCAGATGATAATTTTGCCAGGAAACTGCGTTTAACTTATTTGTAGACTTTTTCTTATCTAAATATATATTTATGTGGTGTACACTTTAGAATTACTATAATGCACAATCCTATTGACTGATAAGTATAAAATTACATATATTATCGCTTCTTTTACCAGAAACATCAATGTGTAAAATCAAAATGTTGGGACACCAAGTTGGAAAGTCTATCATTTTCCAAAAATCTATTCATTTAATTAACAATTACCTTATTTTTCAGGTTTTTAGTGTAGGAAGTGGCTATTCGTCCGGAGATTCCCAATAAGAACAGCCTTTAATATAATGTCGAACATTCAATTAACCCATTGAACCCTGTGACTCGATGTAAAAAAATGCACATTCATGCTTCTAGCAATTGGGCGGTGTTATGTAAATACAGAAATTAATAACCCACATAAACATAAGCAACATTTTTCATTTTCAACCGCAACTCAACGTACATTATTTATGACTAGTTTTACTTAATTATCTACATTCCTTTTACAGAATATAAGACTTAATTTGGAAAGTCATTTATAAATAATAATGTTTGATATTCCTTGTTGCGTATTAAAAACTTATTTTAAATAAAATTATAAAATATATCTCAAATCAATTTATTACAATACATTTGCATTTGAATTTTCATTAATATATTTATATTTACATATTTAGGAACACCGATTGCGCTTTCGGGACCATTTCAATACATCAGTATGTTTATATGCATCATATTCATTATTAATAAGTATCACAATCAGATTTATTCAACATGTTTTCAAAATCATTGTTAGTCATTGTTTTTTAACTTTTTTTAAATTTACATATGTATAACTAAACATTCCGTTTATATTTTATAATTTAATCGTTTTTTAAACGTAGATCACAATACAATTACCTTAACTTCTCATTGTCTGTGCATTGCCCCTACAAATATGTACATCTAAGCTGCTACAAATTACTGAAAATGTCATAACAATTGTGTTTAATTTACCTATTTAATTTATTTATTGCACTTTTCTTCAAAATATAAAAAAATATGCCTACAAACATACGCAGCTTAAAGACATGCACTTATGCATATAAAGGTATACTACATATGTATGTACATACACACATTACGTCTCTGGACAGGAAAATCGTAGCAAAATCTATTTACGAGTTTTATCAGTTATTTTCTTCTTTTATTGATGAAATTTTCGAAACTAATGCTTGGAATTTTCAGAAAGTTTTTGGCATGTAGATTTATAGTAAAATTTGTTTCAAAAACGTGTTTGAGGAATTCAAAAAGTCGAGAAGTTTCTGAAAATTCTCTTACCAACGAGTTTTCAGAAACTTCTTTGTTTTTCAGTTTTGTAATAAAATGTATTTTAAAAACTTGTTTGATAAAATGCAACAACTTTTTTTAAAACCTTTACGGAAATTTGGAAGTTATAAGCTTAAAGTTTTAGAAGCTTTTTTTGCAAGCAAATTAGTTTTTTTTTTTTTTTTGAATATATGACAGTAAAGAATTTTCAGAAATTCCTTGGGTATGCAGTTTTAAAGTAAAAGCAGTGTCACTCAAACGATACAAATGAAAATATCTAACTATTTGAAAAACTAATAATACATTATGTATGTATATTAAGTGTACGCATGGCCACTCGCGCACGAATCTCTACTACTCTAAAAGTTTCGGAAAGTTCTTAGCCAAAATTTCTAATTTTTTCGAAAACATATTTGAAGAAAGTTTACAGATTTTTCCTTAAACAGTATTCAGTTTTTTCTAAAATTATGTGGCAAAAATTCATCAAAAAAGCAAATAAATGATTGAATTTTTATATAGTTTATGCTGCAAATTTATTATGTATGTATGTATGTATGTACATGCATGTATGTATACATGTATACATTTTAAACATCACATTTTATTCAAATTATGATGAGTTTTAAATTTGAGTTCCTCAACCGGCTCTGCTGGTTACAACATCATTTTTAATTATTTTGAATTGCCATTTGCCAATACAGATGGATTTTGTTGAGAACATTTTTCATTCTTAACAGAATGATGTATCTTATATTATGCAACATTTTCTAAAACTTTTTAGATTTATTGATCATCCAATCTGGGCTTAATAATTACTACAACAAAATATTATTTTAACATGTTTCCTTAGTTAGTTAGTTTTTTTTTTACTAATTCATCACATAAAAAAGGAGGAAACATAAACAGTTTAAAAGTAAAATGTATGTAACAATGTGAATGCAGTGTTTATCATATTTCTGAAATGCGTTTTAGTTATCTTGTTTAAATTTGAAATAACTGAGATCAATATTATAACCATTACAACTTTGTTAATAATTTAAAAAATTTGTTTTATTTCTTTCTTTTTTTTCATCCAATTAACATACAATTTCTTCTTAAATTTAAGCTGAAATCAAGTGAAAACCCCTAATACCATCGCAATTTCATCAATGTACACCATTGACTTTGCATATAATATGTGTATGCATATCACTTTGTGCTTCAAGTATCACTAAATATCTACTCCTACATTTGGTTACCTTTAAAGGTGTCCTGCTTTTGTAATTATACTAAAATATATGTATGTATGTACAAAGTATATTCGTATGTAACAAAACTATATCGACAACTGAAGGAAAGATGTCCCAAGCACAGCTGTCGCTTCGAAAATTTTCGATCTCATAATTGTTTAAATACTACTTTATTTTAACTGAAAATGTATTCCCAATTCTATTGAAACAAAGTTTTCTTGAACTAAATGATCTTCAATCCTTTGCTGGTTCAGAGCGGTTTCGAATCGGCAGCTAAGTTCGGGACATCTTCCACTAAGCATATGCTGATTTTTATATATTACAGTGGATCAATACATATTCTCCTAACTCTCTGTCATACATACATACATATATTATTGCTAAAGAGAATATGTATGCATGTATGTACATATGTACATATGTACATATATTATCATAAAATTACTTTAACCTATAGTTAAATTTGTAAAAATAAATGAATGTAAATAAAAAAAACGACTAAGTTCTCAAGATCATTTGGAAATTTATAAGACTTCTTTTTTTATTTTGTTTAAAAGAATTCAATCACATTCGTGCTAATTAGAGTTAATGTGTGCTGCTTGGAGAACTCCCTTCCATATGCCACCCAAATATATTTAGTACATTTGTATACGCTATGTATGAATGTATGTATGTTTGTTCAGCAATTTCCATCTGATTTTTGGTACTATCATAAAAATGGGACTATTCATACAAACATACCTACATACAGACATCCATATATACAAATATACGTAATATGTATTTCAATTTTTCTCATCAACTATAAATGTTTGTACATTAGACCGGGTTGGTCCCCATACAAAACAAAAAAAGTTGTGAACGTTGGGAGGGCTTCGCAAATCTTTTTTTTTTTTTTAATTTTGTTTAACTCCTCGAAATACGGCCAAAATTGCTTTTTTATTGTAAATTGATTATTTGACATCCGAGGTTTTGGTCCCGACCAAAGCAACGGGAAACATTTTGAAAAATGTTTTTTCAGTTAGGAAACAGTTTTTCTAAGCAGCGTCGTCCCTCGGCAATGGTTTGGAAAACATTCCGAGGCTATTTCTTTAATGAAAATGTTACTAGAGAAAAGTCCCTGCCCGCCAATTGATAGGGAAAAATTAAAAAAAAAAAGAAAAAAAGAACCTCGACGCGAATTGTATTTTTTTTAAATCTTGACGAGCAAGTATTTGGAAATGTTCGCGCCTTTCTAGGTTTTCCAAAAAAATACTCATGTGCTTTTCGTCAGCGACAGCATTTGAAGACTCACTCGCAATGCGAAGATCGGTTGTCAGTTTCGCTAAGTCTACTTTTGACCTTATTGACGCCACAAATAACCCTTATACATATGAAAAAGTATTTTTTAAAAAGATATGTTAATGCATAATATGTAAAATTTTTTTATACGACTTAATACCTATATGACACTACTTTATTTTTGCTTGGATTCCAAGCTAAAATAACTGACGAAACTTTATCGGAAAGTCAAATTACAAAAACAATTTCTAACAAGAGAAAGAGAGACCAATATTGCCCTCAAAATAAAATAATTTTACATGTTTTTGTACATGTTTTAAATTTTATTTTTTCATTAGCCTTTTTCAAAACAAACACTATGCAAATAACACGAAAAAATTATTTCCCGCTCTGGTGGCTCACTTATTTCACACGAAAGTTCATTTTAGTTGTGCAGTTATGCACAAAATTTTCAAATTAAAAACAAAATTTTGATTTGTCAGACAAAATTAAGAAAAAACAACCGAATGTCAGAAAAACCTAACGAAATACAAACTGGCTCGTTTGTTTTTAACAAACTAGATTGCATTTTTCTTGTATTTTGGAATATAGCTTACACACTTAAACCAGTACCGAAGCCGTATTAAGAGGGAGTGAAACAATAAATTTAAGAAAAAATACACGAAACTAAAGTAGTGTCATAAGGTATAAGGATTGGTTTCCTCAAAAGCGGTGCCGCTATATAGTGGCCGTTACATGGCGGTAGAGTATGTTATCAAAAATGTTGCAGTGTAAAAGTAATTATGTGGAAACTAAGAAGACGGCGAAGTTCACCGTTACGTAATATAGAGGCAGGTCATACAATATTACGGCCCTCATGACGGTAGAAACTCATTCCTCAATGCTTTTTGCCACCGCTATTGGCAAAGCGGTGAACATTTTGTCAATTAATTGGAATTATTTATAAAAAACATTTTTGAATTTAATTAAAAAAACCGTTGAGAACGGCTTCATGACTGGAAAGGACATTATGTATGCAGATTTCCAAGACCAAAATATTGACGTATTAATTTTAAAAATCAAATGTTAAATAAACAATTTATATTTCCGAAACCCTTTCAACATAAGCGGACTTCTACAACTTTTTGTTTGTGGCCCAGTCTAATGTACATATGCAAATACATACATATGTGTGTAGTAAATACATGCATATATGTATGTATATAGTATATATATACGAATTCCACTAACTACTCTGCACTTTCGTTACAAAATGGATTCTCGAATACGTTGGAATGTGTTCTATATAATACACAAAAAAGACTACGATTAAACGCTTCTGATGCTGGTCTCGGCGAATCGGCTGTTGAACGTGATGATAATATTTACGAATTTGTTGCTGCCTCATTTTGTATTGTTTATCAATATTGTATCTCCATTTGTGTAATTGTTTGCTACAGAGTATCGGTGGTCATTGCATATAATATTTTGGTTGATTATATCATCGATGTTGATGTGTGCGCATGTGCAATACGAGATTGTGTTTGTGTTTTGATTTTTTGTGGCAAATTGGACATTCAAATTTTGGTTCAACGCCACATTCGAAACGCATATGACGATTAAGGCTATGTGGTCGTGCATAAGAATTTCCACATCGTTCACAAGTATATGCGCCGCCAAATGAACCACTTGAACCACCAGTTGTAATTGGTGTTATGTGACCACCACTACCACCACCGGTACTTCCACTATTACTGATTGCCAATGCACCAGTGGTTACTGCTTCATCACTGCAAATACTGCCCCCACCTGGAACTTGTGCTGAGTTGGCTGCTGCTGCTGCCGCTGCTGCGGAGGTAGATGGTCCTGAGGCAGCGATAGAACTAGACTCTGTTTGAATCGGCGGCACACTTTTTGTGTTTGCACTTTTTGGCGATGAAACCCTATTTGTAGGCCCTACACCGCTACCAACTCCTGATGGAGGAACAACTGAAGATGTACTAGTGCTATATCGTCGAGCCGATGTAATTGTAGTTGATTGGGTTGTTATCTGAGTCGGCACATGTGGTTGTGAAAAGTTAATCAAAGATGTTAGATGGGTTGTTGGAGTGGCCGCTATCGTTTGTAATGTAGATTGTTGCATTCCGGCAGGACTTGTTACTGTTCCACCACTAATTACAGCAGCTGCAGCCTGTTGCAATGCCATAGACACAAGATTCATTCGAAATGAACTTAAACGCAAATCACATGGCTGATCGTCATCTGTACTTTCAATTGGTAAAGTAACATTATTATCACCAGAAATGGCAACGGATAAAGTTCCTGTTTGGTTATCCATTCCGTGACCAGACATACTAACCAAATCGCCTTCCGTGTCATCCAAAGATGTATCCCGCTCGTATTTTATAAGAGGCATGGTAACAGGACTGCTTGGCGGACTTGATTTCAAACGTATTCTCCGATGAAACTTTGAGCTATTGTCTGCTAGTCTGCTCGTCACAATTGCTTTGTCTAGGTTCCAAAGAATGCGACAACGCCGTTATAATGACAGGTCAAACGATGATCAAGAAAATGAAGCCAAATCACAATTAAGAAATAGAAGTAATAAAAAGAATAAATAAGATTAGTTTATATTTTAGTTTCATCTAGAATAAAAAATATTTATCAACAAAAATATAGTATTAAATTCCCTATTCTGAACAAAAAAAAAAAAAATCAATTCGTTAGGAAAAACCTTTTATGAAATTGAAATATTACACTAATATCGCAAAAGAATCATTGCATTTTACTACCCATGAAACTCAAAAATTATCACATAAGCTTACATAAAATAAGTTGTAGTACATACAGAAATAAGTGACGATTGTAATGTTTGATTGTGGTGTTGACAGGGATTTGATGATACACTTAAAGGCGTTTATGCTTAGCAATATGATGATGATCGTGGTGATGATGATGATGGACACCTTTTTTGAATTTTGACACTTGCTATTATAAAAGTTGTTTCCAAATCAAATGACAAAAGGTTTTAGGATGAGTGCGCCCGAATGTATATTTTATTTATACATAAGTAAATGTGTATTTTTTGCTTATGTTTTGTGTGTTTCTGTGTGAAATTATGAATTAATATTGCAGGAAAATAATAATTTGTATTACGTAGTAAATATTATGCATACATATGCACAAATAAGCAGATAAACATAGAACATACATACATACTTATGTACTATTTATACATCCTGCATCAACATGTATTAAAATATACATGGACATTGGAATTGTCCAACAGCTGGAAAAGGTGACGGGGTGAACATTAAACACTGATTGAAAACGTTGTTCTGATCTGTAGCAAAGGACAGGAGCACATAGTAAATTGGTCCCCAACTGAAATATTTGATTCCTTAATATCTAGCAAAGTTTTTGTAAACGGGGTCGTCTCTAGGCAAGGGGTTGGAAAATGCTCTAAGCGCTCGGGGAGGTTTCATGAGAAAGGGAACCTTGATGCAGGATTAACTTTCCTTTTAAAATTATAGATATGTTGGATACAAATGTTGCAAAACCCTCCAACCGAACCAAAAGTATTGAATTTAATCTTTAAATCCAATTTCAATACATTTTTTTCTTCTTAAAGCAAGGTGATGATTTTAATATTTTTATTCGGTTGCAGCAGGTTTGTTTTGAAAAAGCTGTCAAAAGCGTCTTTGGATTTATCCATTGTGAATTCATACAAGTGAAAAATCTTTCTATTCCTCCATTGCCACGCCTACCTGTCAAACAATAGCTGATAGGGAAAATGGCTGTCGCGATATAATAATACAATATACCAGTCGTTTACAGAAATGTTCGAAAAACACTACTGAGCAAATGATTTAAGTAATCGGACAGCGATTGAACAGGTTATCGAAGCTGTTTACTATTGTGAATTTATTTCCCGAACATTCGCCCCTTGTATGAATTCACAATGAATTTACCACTCGAGGGATTATTAAAGAAAATTATTACCGATTTAAATACTTAATAATTATATAAGGCATATATCTATTTTATTAGAAAAAACTAAAAACTTCACTTTTGTTAAAAGTACATCGTACATATGTATGTACGTAACCGAATTTTTGGGTTAAAACATTTTACATGTCCGTAAAAACGAAATAATATAAGTACGTTGTTTTCATGAGAGCCAACCGGGTACCGGTGCGTATACGTAACATTTTTTGTTTTTTTTTTTTGTATCAAACAGCTACAATCTTTCACACCGAAGGTCTGGGATGAAGTCCCGGAAAAATCAAAAAATCTTTAGAAAAGTTGTTTCAATTAAAAAAAAAACAACTTTTCTAAGTGGGGTCGCCCCCCGACAGTTGTTTGGCAAACAACCCCGAGTGTATTTCTGCTACGAAAAAGCCTCTCTGCGAAAGTTCATCTACTTGCAGATGCCCTTCGGAGTCGGCATAAAACATATACCTCCTCTGAGGTACATCGCCCCCTGTTTTTATTTCTATTATTATTTACATTTATACATTCAAATGATGCTTAAGCCTGTTAAATAAGTTCAGCAGAAATGGGATTCCTCATATAAATTTCATATAAGGTTTCGATGAGTTGTCCTATTTTTATTGAACTTTTTATCGGTTCTACGGATATGTTTATAAGTTTTCCAAATATGTATTTTTACTACCGCCCGTTCATGTTAAACTGGGTCTTTTGAACTCTGAAGTCGTTGTCATACCGTCGTGGTTTCATAGTTTGGCAAACCGAGAAGTATATAAAGGTCTAAAACTGGTTTAGCAGAAAAAACTATATGAAAAAGGGAAGTTTCGGGCAGCCCAATAAGTGCAGCAGTATTTCAACAAGCTGATAATGTGCTGCAATTACGCTGTCAAAACTTTGATTTGCTAGCGATGATCATGTGATTGTCAACGTTTTATTCAAAGAACGCGATACGTTCCCAAAATTTTTTCCATTTCATAAAAAAAAATTCAAGGCGAAAAAAAAAAAGTTATTGCGGAATTCTAATCAATGAAAATGTGCTATTTTTGGATAACCATAATTTGTATACCGACATGTTTACATACATAAATTCTAACATGGGACGAAAAAAAAATTTCCAAGCGACAGCCTCTTAGTTTGAAGCCAATGTTGAGAAGCTCTCGAAAAATATTTATACTTATCCTTGCAAATGCAGCCAAAATTGTTTTTTTATAACTTGGTTATTTGACATTCGACTTTTGTTATTATTTTGTGCTTAAGAAGGTCTATATATCCTTTGAAGGCGTTTTCGAATAATTGTAACCCCCTTTATGTATGCTTTTTGTTTGACCAGAGTTCGAAAAAACCATTTTGTGTAAACGGCTGTAATAACAAAGTAAAAAAAGTTCAGAGCTGATCTAAAATATTCTACTTATGTATGTATAAGGACATATGTATGTATATAAGCAAAAAATGCTTATGCATGTATAAGCAACTGCAGATTGTCATCATCCCGCTAAAAGCTGCTACAGCCCTTTAACAAAAGTTCATATCAGAACGACAAAACACAACTGAGTGAAGGCTAACTAACTGTGCTAACTCTGGGACGCAGATGTTAGTGCACAGTCAGGCTTTTCTATGTTTTCGACTGCATCTCAAAATCATCCGCTTTGGCTTATTTTGTAATAAAAATACATACCACATACATAAATATGTGGGGCTAGAACAAGCTTATTCTAAGCTGCGAAAAACAAACCTACCCAGCCAGCATTTTTTGAAATTTTTGATCATAAAATATTCAAATATCATACCCCAAGATGATTAAAAACGTTCAAATTTAAAAGTATTTTCTATTCGAAAATTAATGCATCGTCGGGAGAAAAATGTACCATAAATGTGATTATTCTTGAATAATCATTTTTGATTCATGTTTCGAAACGCTTTTTATTCATATTTGTTATCATTGTAAAATTGAACTTTAATTGTTTTTTTGTTTTAGAGTGACTGCTTTTCACAGTCATTTTCAGATCATATTCGTGAACATATTTCAATCGTTTTAGTTGAGGTTTTTGAATCATTTTTGAATAAGATTATCATGATTTATTCTTCATATCTCATACAAAATAAGATACTACATGATAATCATATTTCATCACGGGAAAAAAGCATGCAGAAGTGCGCTATTTGAACCAAAGGTAATTCGCAAACAAACTTGACCAATATACACCTGCGACTACAACATCCAACATCAGTTATGATCGTCAATATCTTAAAATACGACGGGATGTGGAAGCCGTATTCAGGTATGTCAAGAGAGTTTCACTTACCTGGGATTCAAATAGCTCACAACCTTTGTATTGTCCAACCATTATGTATTTTCTGGGAAGCCGAAGGTGGAGAAGTGATTGGGGACATCTTCGGTTACGAGCAGCATTTACAATATACATATTTTTTCTAACTTCGTGATTGAAAAAATGTGTAGACGTAAAAAAAAAAATAAGATTTTTAATGAAAAGTAAAATTTTAACAAGTATAAAATTTATTGTTCAGTCAACAAATATAGTCGGAAAAGATTCGGAAAGCTCATTGAAAAATGATTATCAATTTTTGATCACGTACAGTAAACACATTTGATTCAAATATGATTCCAAAATGTGATTGAAAAACAATATTCAGTTTTTGATAATCAAAAGTATTCATATTTGATTATTCTTTTTGTTGATTTTTATGAAATATTAAAATTTAATCATCAAAGGACTTCAAAAATGATTCCAGAAAGTGATCGAAAAATGGTTTTCAGTTTTTGATCATCAAAAGTATACATATTTGATTATTTCTTTTGTTCAATTGTATGATAACTCATTATTTAGTCAGAAAGAGAAATCAAATTGTACTGATATGTAGGGAAATTCAAAATTGAATCACCTAAATGCTGAGTGGGAAGTGACTTCCCAGAACCGGATCGGAATTCACAAATTTGTTCTATCGAAATCGAAATCAAAACCGGTATCGAAAGTAGAAGCATACTACAAGAATCGAATACATTGTAAATAGAGAGAATAACGAATATAATAATACAAGCAAATACAAATGTGATATGATTTAAGTCTGTGTACAATCTGCAACCTGGAGATTAATATTTTCGATTTTTTCCATTAAATATTTCGACTAGTCGGCTTCCGCAGTACACCCGATTCAAAACAGGCACGTTCTAAATCGGAAGTCTAAATCAATCGGAGCTTCCGACGTATCGCAGCTTTGCTCCATCCCTAATATGAATATCCCAGGAAAAGGTAGCGTCTACCGGGCGGGCTCTTTCGTGTATATATGTACAAATAAATATACACTGGCAACGCGAAGGCGACGACGACTTGGTTATCATTTCTGTATATTTCTAAAATATATTTTTAAAGTTGCATGTACACTAGTATAAAAAGAAGCCAGATGCCCCGAAATAGTTCGGAAAGAAAGCATGTGTGGGCAGGACAAGCATAAACAAATCGAATTCATGAAATATAGTAAATATCTTCGGGCTTTTATATACTTAGGCCGGCTTTTTCAGTGCGAGCTAAAACTCCAGTTGAAGTTGACTAGAGGTTAACCCTGCCACTTCGGCCGCTTAAGCTGAGATGAGCAGCAAAATTTTATGTTATCAAACAAAGTGGCAAAATTAAATCCTGGTCAACTTTAGGTAGAGTTTAAACTCGCACTGAAAAACCAGGCATTAGTAGATATCATAAACATTTTTATATGGGCATCTGTATAAGCGATAAAAACGTAAAGTAATAACGAATTACGAGAGATGTCGCTGTTAAAATTGTTATTTTGTAAACTTGTGCACAAAAGAGAAGGCCTTAAATTGTATATTTGTATAAGGTGGTGTCTCCTTTACAACGCTTTCCTCTTCGAACTATTCGAGATCTAAAAAACTTATGTATGTTGACTTAAGTTTGATTGCAGTTTTCCTTGTGTTCGCCTGCAAGCACAAACATGCTTACATAGTTAGAGCACCCACGCTTCCCAATAAAAGGGAAATTACTACAATTATCTGATGAATTATAAATTTCTACATCTTCCTAATTTACTTAATGTTATCTTTACAAAACGTTTTCTAGATGTCGATGAACACATAAATATGTAATAATATGCATACACAAATCGGTATTGGAAATATATTGAATTAAGTATTCATGCATTAAAAGTACTCAAAGCAATTATATTTTAAGTAATTAATTTCAATTTATTATATTTTACATTATAAACCCATACAATATAAAATGAATATATAAAAAAATATATACATACATTTATAATAATAAAATGAAATCTACGAGAATTTGAGGAAAGGGTAAAATTTCCAAATAAATATGGCCTTTATTCTATTAGGCGAGAGTGAAATCAATTGATCAAACGTATTAAAATTAATCAAAAACTGTTCATTTTGCTTAAATACTGTTTTGTAAAGTTGGTTGTAAAACCATTAAAATAAGAGCATATATATATGTATTTAAGTTCCCTTGTTAGCCGACCGCGAATTGATAAAGTATCAATAGTATAAAAAGTAAGATTTATCACTTTACTCAACAGGCGGCCGATTTAATTTGAATTAAGCGTGTTCGCTCACCACAGGAAGATCCTAGGTTCAAGTCCCATTAAAAGCAACATACAATATATTTTAGGAAAAGCTTCTCAGCTAAAAATTATCAATCATGTAGATGTCGTTGGGATGAAAGAGAAGCTCGGTCTAAATCTCCTCCAATTTACATATATCGCTGTTAAACCAATTCGTTAATCAAAAAACTGATTACTCGAGGAAACTTTCTCCTTCATTAAAAAAAATATAGAATACATCGATTGAGTGATTTTAAATATAATTAATCAAAATTTTGAGTAATCAATTAATCGCACAGCCCAAATAACTTGATAATTGCATAACAAAAAAAGAAATTGTGAATAGGAAAATTCTCTCAATCTAGGTAGCGTAGTAAACGTAGAAAATATTACGTTTTTCTAGACGAAATATGCAACACTAAAAAAACGCACCACTCACCCAAATAATATCCTGCATTTAGCCCCAAAAGTTCGAAAAAGTTTACAAAACTTCCTCGCACATTTTTTTAATTAAAATAGTTTCCACAATGTTAAATTTATCAATTATCTATTCAAATACACATGGGTTTGAGCAATGTATTTAACAAATATATGTTGTGGTTGCGTATAGAAAACTTTCGACAGTAAAATGGAAAACTTTCTTTGTTTTCTTTGGCTTCTAGACAGAGAGAATACCCTCAATATTTAAATGCCTACATTTTAACATGCTTATCAAATAAAATACATACATATGTACTTTACTATTGCAAAACAACCGTTTTATGCCGTAGTTCATATATACATACATACATATATATACTAAGAATTTACGTGGTTAAATCTTTTATATATATAAATTGTAAGTGAATTATATGCACATATTTATGAATTACGATAGAGTTGGCAAATATTAATGTACCTGTGATTTTGTCACAGCTACTGAAATATCACAGTAAATCGCAGCTACTGTTTCGAACGTAACGGCGTGTTATTTTAGTTCGCAATCACGCTTACCCATAACACCAATCACAGACCCAATGACACAATCACCGCTCCCTTCACAAGAACTATTAGCTGCGATAATATGAATCAAAGATCATATGATGTGTGTATGAATAAATAGCGCTATCCCAATAAACATTTGGGCTATATTCTCTATTTGTCGCAGTAAACTTGTACATAGGCTTACATAGCTGTAGTTTAAACGGATGACAAACGCAAGTGATACTAATTGGTAGCTATTAGTTCTGCTGTGAGTAGAGCTATGATTGCGGTCATCATTGCGAAGCGTAATTGTGAAACGCGCTACAAATCTAATTATTTTTATATCACTATTCAGTCACATCCACGAATAAAAGATGCAGTATCTACCAACTCTTAACTACGCTATATATCTACATAAATAAATACGAATACAAAATAAAAATTAAACCACACAACGCTTCTCCATTTCCATATTTTAGTAATGTTGGCAAGAGATGAACTTGTCCGGGGACATTTTGGTCAAAATAATCATAGATTATTGAAATAAATCATTATGTTTGTTCATCATTTTTTAATTTGTTTGGCGTGTTAACGTCTGACAAGATGCGTATAACTGATGCGATCGAACCAAGACAGCGAATGTACCTAAAAGAGAAAAAAGTTAGTGAAAGTTCTAAATAATATTTTAGTTTTATTCGAAAGAAAAAAACAATGTAATGATTTGTGTGTATGATTTGAAGCTGAAGGGTTATTAATTTTTCATATGTATATATGTATTTTGAAAAATAATGAATTATGGTGGTACCGTTGTATGATAGACCTATTGGAAGCCCACTAAAATCGACAACAACAATCAATAAAATTGCAACTTTTATTATATCCGTCTTAAATTTCTTCATGTGTGTTTTATTAGTAATTTATTCTGGGGTGTACATATTTAAACGTATTAATTTTTATCTGACTTTCCATATAAGCAATTAAATAATGTACATATGCATGTTTATGTATAATAAATAAAAATACATATCTATTGAATGGCTTTATTGACCATGGCAATCAATTGAAAATAATTATATTCAAATAAATTCAAACAAGTTTATTGCCAGATCATTAGATGTACATATTTTGTAATATAATATATAAATGATGTACGTAAATATCAGAGCTTTGAATTATGAATTATTGCATTTACAAAGATTAATAATTTTTATTTTCCTTTTTACAATATTGAAAATTTATTAATTTTGTGTAAAGAAGCTTACATCTACATATGTATTAGCAGTATATCCAGAGATTTTTCATTAACATGCATAAAAATAAACATATATGGCCATATATGGTCATCTTCTTCTTACGAAAAAACATCGTCGAAGACACATACATTTACAATCCATTGACCTTGCACTAGAAGAAAAATAAAACTTAATTTCTCGAATACTAATATAAAAAATTTTAAACTAAGTTGGTTGTAAACCAAAATAAATAAAATACAATAAAACTTTTGTATGTTATAATACAATGTATGAATGTTTATGTATGTATAATATAATAATTAAATTTTCTAAAAGACGTATCATCATTTGACTAGAAAAGGTTTCATTAATGACTTTAGCTTTTATACTTTACGATACGCATATATGTACATATGTATGTATGTATTTAAAACCATATGTAGGTGTACACAGATAAACGTACATATATATATATATGTACCTTAAATTCCACTTTACATACGTGCATTTAAATAAAATATGTATGTATTAAAATTCAGCATGGTACATATGTATATATGTATGTATGTATGCATGCATGCATGTATGTATATACATGCGTATATAAAGAATATGCTTACATAAGAACGTTTTACATGTAGCATGTTGCGTTCATGTTTGACTAGCAGCGTTTCAAATAATTATTATTAAGTAAATAATATATTTATGTACTTAATGTTTCACACATACATATGTATATAAACTAAATATATGTATAAATAATACTAATAAAAATATATTGATGAATGTATATTTTTTGAACATATGTTTGTTCGAATTTCGTAAACGAACATTCTTACGACCCCTTTGGAGCTGCCGGATTTTAATTTCAAATACAAATGGCCTTTATTTGAAGACTTTGTCTTGAATGTTGAATAGACGTACAGGCGTATGTATGTGTATTTATTTTTGAGTGCGCTATCGAAATTTATTCATTTTTTTGAAATACTAGAGTGTAGGTGCTTGTTGTTGTCTCGTTTTTTTGATCTTCCTCAATGCGATCACGACATTTTGTATTCAAATGACGTTTCAAATTACTATGCACATTTGTTGCGTATCCGCAGAGTTTACTACAAAAATAGCGTGGCGGTTGACCGCATTCATTTTTCAGATGACATTTAAGACTGTTTTTCCATTTGTAATTGCGATTACAATTGCGACACACCCACGGCTTTTCGATATCGGCATTATATATCATATCTTCAGAGTGTTCGAGTGATTCCTTTCTCATTCTTTGATTTTGTACAAGTATGCGATATCGTTTGTCATCCGATACTGATGATGTGAAATCTGAATTTTTTGCTGTACTTTCTGTACTCGATTTCAATGGAACTTTTTGATCAGTAGTGATATTCACATCGCCAACTGTCACTTTACTATTATCGGCACAATTTTGATTTATGGTACAATTGTTGTTATCTACATTTAATGATGCGGATGATAATGGTGGTGGTAGTAGTGGTGGTGCTGTTGTCGTTGTGGTTGTAACTGAGGTGATTGTTGCAGGAATAGAAGCCAATTTAAAATGCAAAATTTGCTGAGTCGGTTGCAACTGTAGATGTTGTAGATGTTGTTGTTGTTCCAATAGCAATTGTTGACTTGTTGACTCTTGATTTTCGCTCAATTGTAGCCTTCTAATTGTGCTAGGTAATGGATTTTGAATTTTATAAACCAAATTGCAACCAGATGATTGAATTGTTGTTGCTGTTGCTGCGTTTGGTTTTGCAGGTGTATCAGTACATTCGGTAACCGGAATTAAAGTAGCATTTGAAAGCGACGCTGGAATTTGAGCAGGCGAGCTAACTGCCGCTTGTTTTGTTGTTGCTGCCGCAGTCGTTAATAAATCGTCTTCATCTTCAGTGTTCGTTGTGTCATTCTCCCCGGAGAGTATATCTTCGAATTCTTCTTCATTTTCAATTTTAATGGTATCAAAAGCCCATGACATTGGACTAGATAATTTGAGATCGTAATTAAAATCGAGTTCTTTTTCATTACATCTCTGCTGATTTCGCTTTTTACCATTACTGTTACCACGACCATTGCTGTCAATATCATCATCATTATCACCTTCCTCCTCCATGTCTTCATCTTCATCTTGAGTAGATGAAGATAAATTTTCTATTTTAACAAGCACTTCAGTCATACTCTCATCTACAGATTCGAGTTCAACGCCAGCCGCCGCTAAATCCGCTGCCGATATCACTCCCATATTGCCATTATTTATCAAATTAATATCTCTATTATCGCCACCAATGACTGCTGGTGCAGCCACACATGTTATTGTTGTTCGACCAATACTACCAATACGCATCAATGTCGGTTGTTTAGGTGCTGACGTTATTGTTGATGTTGTTGTAGATATATTTGATGTTATAACATTGCCGGCCGAACATAATGATAATATCGCTGTTGATGCTAATAATGGCGTATTCGTATTGACATCATCACATTGTATACCGGCATTTCTTTCTGTGTTAGTGGCCGTATTGTTAGTTGTGGTGGTTAGTGATTTGTCTGATGGTTAGTTTGAATGAAAAGTTTTTAATTTATGAATGGAGTTTGAAAATTTGATTTCAAATGCCGCGTGAAAAAAGAAGGGGAGAATAAGTTTAGTTAGTACGAATGAAATATTAGATATGTAAAACGGTATATACTAAATTAATAGATGTTTACTAAGTATAGGATAAGGGCATTGGACAACATTTAAGCGATCACTTCGACCAACTAAAGAGATCATATCGAAAAAGAAATTATGTAGATGGTTGTAACAAACGAAATAAAAACTGCAAAGAGAATAAAAAATTGATGATAAAAACTAATAAATTAAATTAAATTAAAATTAACAAATGTAAATATATAGTAAACGTATGTATGTACGCACGCGTATGTGGGCCTTGAATAGTTTTCCCATATACTGTCGATAATTTTTTCTACACATAGATATGGTTCTCCGGATTCACCCTAGACGTGGAAGTACGAAATAAAAGAGAAGCGTCAAGAGAAAGCGTAAACCAGATAACCTGTCGGTAATTTGCCAGTTACTGACCTAGCTTCTAGGGATGGGATATACGTATGAGAACGTGTATGTTAACTTTTTGTGAATTTATTCTACTTAGATTAATAAAAAAAAAATAAATGTAAGGCGCGATAACCTCCGAAGAGATCTAAGGCCGAGCTTCTCTTCCAATTTGCGTCGTGCTCCTCTTGATTTTTCCCTACAAATTGGCCGGACGGGACCTACATGTTTTATGCCGACTCCGAACGGCATCTGCAAGGCAGATGAGTTTTCACTGAGAGCTTTTCATGGCAGAAATACAATCGGAGCGCTTGCCAGACACTGCCGAGGGGCGACCCCGCTTAGAAAAATTTTCTTCTAATTGAAAAATCTTATTTCTAAAATTTTGATGTTGCTTTGCACGGGAGTTGAACCCAGGGCATACGGTGTGATAGGCGGAGCACGCTACCATCACACCACGGTGGTACTTAGATTAGTGCATGTGTAAACATGGACTTAGCCTCAAATCTACAAAGTTTTTAGTGAAATTAAAAGAAGTCGCCCATGGGGCAAAAGAAGCATTTTCTTAGAAATGCCTAAACGAACAGACTTGCTTCTTTTTCAAAGTTCCCAAAGCTGGTGTTTGATAAAGGCAAATATGGGAAATATTTTTTTAAATTTGTATCGGTTAAGACCATCCCATCTTTTCAAAACGCACAGTATCATAAAATACAATCGTCAAGTGAAGGTGTGCTTAAGGTCAAGACCTAATTGATTTTTTTTACTACAGATGCCACATTCTCTAATGTTTTCACATCCCGCGAAGATAGATTTGTGCATCGTATAGATTTAACTTACTTAGGTGATATCGTAGACTATAGTGTCCCGTATAGAATCTTGTGAGAGTTCGTAGATTCTCTCTCCTTAGATTAAAGAGTTTGGCTGATATTCCCTCGCTACCGGGAATATAAACAATTGGCCTGATTTTGCCATGCGCATAAAATCCAATATGATTTACTTGTGTGCCTTTGTGAGACCACATAAGGACTCTGGACCATATAATGCTGCTAAAGCGCCCTACCCCAACATCTAACGTCAAAGAGTATTAAATTTATGCTCAGATAGAGCATTTTTTGTTTGAAACAATGAGGTAAAGCACTTTTCAAAAGTTTCCTGTGAAAGGGCGTACATGAACGGCCCCAGCACCAAAAGAAAGATTTATTTGAGAGTGAGAAAAAAAAAACATAAACATATCCGTAAATAAAAAATACAAAAAAAAAGTTCCATAAATTGGGACTGACCATACGGGAGGTTCCATGAGAAAATAAACCTTAGTGCGGAGATAATTTTTCTTGCAAAACTGGAGACAGTGTGGATACTATGTTGATAAAACCTTGAATCAAACCAAAACTATTCAATTAATTCCTTAAAAACAATTTAAATACATTTTTTTACTCTTAAAGTAAAGAGCTCATTGAACTAATTTAATTAATTAAACTACTAAAAAATATAAAAAAGGAAAATTCAAAATAAAGCAAGTTGTTCACGATCCGTAGCTTGTTATTGCTATAGCAACTTTTTCAATATCAAATGCACAAAACCCTGAACTGCCTTAGTATAATTTTCAAATAAAAAACCTTATATGTATATTTACATAAAAAATTTAAAAGTTAACACAACTATGGATATCGATATATCCTAAAAGGAATGCCGTATCTTAACAGATTTGTTACCAAGGACGTACCTCAGCGAACCTATTAAAAAGATGTGTCTCAGAAGGTCGGTTAAAAGGGTTGTAACTAAACAAAATTCAATTTTTTTATAAAACATTAATTAAGTTCCAAAATTAGTAAATACCTTAAATCCGATGCCGAGCTTCTCTACCAATTTGTGGTGTGTCGCTTTCCTATTTTTCCTACTAATTGACGGACTTATTTGTCTTTCGAACGAAGTATTAAAAATTATATTTCCTATTTAAAAATCGAAATTCAGCTTTTCTAATTGAATGAAATTAATGTTTTCATATTTACAGGAAAGCTTTGGCTGCTCTTGTCAACCTATTCCACATAACATAGTACAGACAAATACGTCCTTCTGGCAGAAGCAAGTAGTTTTTATCGTTCATAATTCATTGGCCATATGCTGTATGTACATAAATAAATGTATATGTATGT
The DNA here is from genome assembly GCF_040869045.1 of Eurosta solidaginis. Classification (NCBI taxonomy): domain Eukaryota; kingdom Metazoa; phylum Arthropoda; class Insecta; order Diptera; family Tephritidae; genus Eurosta; species Eurosta solidaginis. Next base: position 288,077,366 of record NC_090321.1, on the reverse strand, counting down.
TAAGGTGCCTTTCCCAAAACTTTAAAGTTTTTAGTAGTTAAATCCAACAAATATTCAAATGGTTTTTAAATTATTCCTACTTCGAAATGCTTCGGTTTTCTTGTTTAATTCTTCCTTGCCTATAAATGCCTCGTACCGCATACCTACCTACATAGATCAATATGGAGTTAGCCCAATTCAATACTGACCTAACTGTATTATACTCGATTTACTAATACCTCCTCTAATCAGCTATAAAAGACTTTGTAAAAAATAAGATTTGCGTTGGCGCAAATGGGAGAAAAAGTTAATTTTTCGCGTTTTCTGAACATTACGATTTTTCGAATTGTTCGCTGTTTTGATCTACATAGAAGTGCGATATTGCTGTACCCTAATACATGTATAAATAAATGTAAATATGTTTGCAAATTAGTAGAAAATACCTGAATTTGGATCTATCGTTTTTCGAAGAACGGACTGATCGGCGAGCATAAGCCAGTCGCGTACCCGGATACGGGATTCGCTTTGTGATTGAGTTTGAGATTCAGATCTGTAGACGGTAGGTGTCGCTATTGAAGAAGTATTAGGCTGGTATGTTGAAGCTTTGGCACATTTCAAAGTTGCTTTCGGTGCCACATCTGGAAATATAATAAAAGCTTGTTGAATTAGATGACGCACTCTATATTCTGTTTATGTTAGTTTGTACATATATATGATTAATAATATATCAAAAACTATCCAAGTATATATGGCACGCTCGGAAAAGCAGCACATTTTTATGTGAACTTTTTTTTAACATTTTTTAGAAACAAAATGACCAACAAATTAAGGTAAAATAGAATTACTGATTTGTACTTACTTTCAAAATACAAACTACAACAAAATATGCAAATCTATGTTAAAAATGCTGTAAAATTTACAAAAATTAAAGATGAAACAATATACATAAATAAATAATTAAAAAAAAAGAGAAAATCCTTACGAAAGAATACTCAAACTCGTTGAATCTTAGTTTTTTTTTGAAATATTGTATTTATTTGCATTCCGATTGGTTGTTGTAAAGGCCTTATTTATACAATATATTTTATACTAAAAGATAATAATAAACAAACTAGAATTCAGTGTGTGTTTTACTTTTTACTTTAATTTAATCGTCTATTTTAAATAAGGATAAACGGGCCTTCCACTGAATTTAAATTTGTATTGGTAATTTTATAACATTATGAGTATTTTGTCATATTTTTATATACGTTGATTATTCTGATTAAAGCCTATTTTCACGTATGTTATCTAAATAAATTGTGTTTGTCTTTTTCTTTTTTAAAATTGCGGAAAGTTTGCTAAGCAAAACTCAAAGATATTAAATATATTTATATATATAAAATAAAAAAGAGCAGTAAATAATGACATCATTTTAAATGAAAATTAAGTGTTTTTTTTGTGTCAATATAAGTGTAACTATAAAATTTTAAAATTTTTTAAATGTTATGCGTATTGACATTTTATTGTTGCGCTTATTTTTTTTAAACTTTTTTATCATTTTTTTTTTTTACATTCACAACTACCCCAACACCAATTTATCTTAAAGAGCCAATCACTATTTAATTCCAATAAAAATATTCACATGTTTGCAATAATTTCCACGATCGTTTCTAACAATCAGCGTAGCTTTAAGAACTACTTTTTTTATAATTTTGTTTTTGCTTTAGCAAGTAAATTTTTGAATTTTTGTATAAATTTAATCAAGTATTTGTGATAAAATGCACGTGGACTCAAAAATAATTTTTTTATGCTTGAAATTCGTTTATAATTTGATTTACGTTTTAACAACATTTAAATTTAGTTTAGAGCGAGCCTTCGTCTCGCTAAATGAAATTCCTATTCCTAAACAATATTGATAAACTTCACTTACACATATGTACATATATAATATAGTATAAAGTTATGATGTATGATTTTTTTTATTTTTTTTTTTTTTGAGGTATTTGAAAAATGTTGTCTTTATCATATTTGTCTTTTATCATAAATGTTTTTTATTAAACATTTTATTATTAGTTAAAAGCTACTAATTTAATGTAATAACTATATAGCTTGCAATAAAAATATATATACGAATATATATACAAATAAACATTATTAATTTAAAAAGTGGAATGTACCATTTTGTGACCATTGTCGTCTTTTAAAATTCTAATCCGTTCTGTTAGTGTTATGGCAGTGTCAAGCTCTGCTTGAAAGCACTATGTATGCGTATAAATACATATGTATATGTATGCATGTGTGTATATCAATTGTCAAAGCGTTAACCACTATGCTAACATTTGCCATCAACACAAGAATAAAATAGATTAAATAGATACAAATTTATTAAAACAAAAGAACTGAACTGTTTTTAGTGAGTGGTTACATCCCTCGTGTGTAAATTCCTCGTATACCTCCAGATAACCACCGGAACTAAAATATTTTTTTCTCACTGGCACAATGTATATCATATATGTATATGTACATATGTATGTACATATATACATATATGTATGTTTATCTCTAAAATTTTTGTTTTACCTCCACTTATTTATAAAATTATTATTAAATTAACTTAAGCATCCGATTCAACTAAGTACCTGAGTTTAATATTCGTTGTTATTCTCAACTGTCTGCTTCTTTTAATATATGTAAGACAACTAAAAATTGATTTTCCCTCAACATACATATGTACATACATAGATCTGACATAACGGCAATGCATTGATTTATATATATAATATACATACATACATACATACATGTGAGTGTTTAGGAAAAAAAACGTTAGCCAAGAGAAAAAAGTAAGTTTATCTGAATAAATTTATAATTGTAAGACGCAACTGGACCCTCACACCTGCCCGCTGAGAGCACAACCCGACGGGAAAAAAATGGTTACCGGTGACCACAAAAAAACGATGAAGAATGCCGCGTTGCAACCGAAAGACGACGATGACCGCGGGTTGAAGAGGAAGCGAGATGCCTTTTCAGGAACAAAAAAGCGAGGAGCTTGAGCTGCTTTCCACCAGGAATAACGCCCGCAAAGTTTACAAAAAAAATCGGCGACAGACGCGAGGTTTTAAGTTTGGGGCAAACTCCTGCAAAAACGAAAACGGCGACCTTGTAACCGATGGCCTGAGAATATTTAGATTATGGAGGAAACACCTTCCTACTCTCAAAAATGGAGACAGAGATGTTCCACACAGGGATGATGAACTCGATCCCGCAATCGATGGTGATGGAATTAATGTCCCGCACCCGATTATGACGAAGTCAGAATAGCAATAACCAGATTAAAAAACACCAAAGCCGCGGTCGTGGATTGCCTGCGGAACTATTCAAATACGTCGGCGAGGAGTTGGTAAGGCGCATGCATCAGCTTCTTTGCAAAATATGGACAGATGAGTGAATGCCCGACGATTGGAATCTAAGTGTTCTCTGACCAGTCCACAAGAAAGGCGATCCTGCAAGCGTGCAATTACTGGCATTTGCTGATGACATTGACATCATCGGCCTAAACACCCGCGCCGTTAGTACTGCTTACTCCAAACTGGACAAAAAAGCGGTGAAGATGGGTTTGATGGCGAATGAGGACAAAACGAAGTCCATGCTGACAACGAGCAAAGAGTCAGTGCATTTGCGCCTTGAAAACCACTCTACTGTTGACAGCCTTAATTTCGAAATAGTAAAAGACTTCGTTTGTTTGGGAACCAGCATTAATACAAACAACAAAACCAGATCTGAAATCCAGCGAAGAATCACGCTTGCCAATAAATGCTACTTTGGACTAGGTGGGCAGTTAAAAAGTAAAGTCCTCTCTAGGCAAAAGAAAATCATACTCTACAAGTCACCTATTGTACCCGTCCTGATATATGGTGCAGAAGCATGTACCATGACAATATCGGATGAACGGCTCTGGAAGTGAGAGAAAAGTTCTACGAAAGATTTTCGGACCTCCATGCGTTGCTGGTGGCGAGTACCGAAGAGGATTTAATGATGAGCTGTACGAGCTTTACGCAGACATCAACATAGTCCAGCGAATTAAGACGCAGCGGTTGCGCTGGCTAGGCCATGTTATGCAATGAAAGATGAAGCTCTGGCTAAGAAAGTATTTTTATCGGAACCCGCCTATGGAAGCAAAGGAATAGGGCGGTCCCACTTCGCTGGAAGAACCAGGTGGAACACGATTTAAACTCCCTTGGTGTGACTAATTGGCGCCAGTTGGCAGAACGAAGAAGCGACTGGCGCGCCTTCTTAGACGGCTATAATTATTTAAACGGTTAAGCGCCAATTAAGTATGTAAGACTCATATTTTTTCCTCTACCACATAAAATAGTTATACAATTACTTAAAAATTTTGTTTGGTTAAGCTTCAACTAATCGTTTTTAATACTGGAATGTAGTTGAGGTGTTTTTAAAAAACGTAATGTTTTGCACGCGTTCGTAAGCAAAATATATTTCGTGTTAAAAAAATTAAGGTTTAGCAATGGCTTTACGTGTCTAATTTTTAACACTAAAGGTATACTTTGTTTTGGAGAATTCAAAAATATTTTGTTAAAACCAAAAGAAGACAGTTTACTTGGAAGAAATGTTGAAAAATTACAATTTTGTCTTAACAATTGTTCATCGCTGGGTGTATTTTTTCCAACCGTATTACACATTTTAAGATGACCGTGGACACAATCTCACACAAGGCATGATATCGTTGTATAGTATAATCACAGATAGTAAGTCCTTCCACTGAATTCCATGCTAGCATATACCTGCAGCGCATCGCTTGACAGAGCAGTACATAGCATGTCAAACATAGACCTGATCATAGTTGCATAGCGTGCGCTAACAAGAGCAGACACGCAAATAAAAATTTCATCGTAAATACACACAAACACAAGAGCAAGCAATGTGTTCAACTCTGAGAGTGAAGCTACTTTCTTACACTTTTCAAAAACAAAGTCGATAGAACGATGAGCAAGTGTCGCGCGCATCGCTCATGCCATGGAAAAACAGGTGATTTACAAAAAACAAAGTATGGACTTGGAATTTGTATTTATATTTGTATTTATGTTACCATGCTGCCACCTTGTATGGTTCCGCCATGGCTCATATGCACATATAAATCAAAATTCAACAGACTACCATGATATGCAATGCACTGTGTTGCCTAATCAATTACTGCTATGCTATGCAAGTATATGTATGTACCAGTGAGCTGCAATTATTTATGTTTTAAGGTTATTAGTGGACTAACCAAAAAATTAGTATTAGTGCGTACACAAACAGAGTATATCAAGCACTTATATCCACTAAAACACATTTACATAGTCATGCTTCGTAAAATGAATTACCGCTCATAAGCCACGAAGCAGTTCAGTACTCAATTGTCTTATTGAGCAAGAAAGTCAACTGTGTTATACGAAAACACAAATTTGAATCAGTATGACTAACAGTACAATAAAATGAATATAGTCATATCAGTCTTTTGACGCTAGCAACACAGCGATGTAACGAAACTAACCTGAATACAGCGCTAAAGAAAAACCGATAATAAACGAAGTATACAGTGTATTACACGAAACCAACATGCAACTGAGTTAAAGCGACTATGATTTCAGTTTATACTCAACAATGTCATATATGTATGGGATATATGTGTTGCGGGGCACTCGTATGTATTTTCTATTTTATGTGCTAGTCGCTCATAGTATTTGCAAAGAGGATAAATATAATAAGAGCCGTCACTCGTTATTTTTTAGGCATTTACTCGATGTAAACTGTGAGGTAGTCGCTACTTTTGTTTCATGAGGGACATTTTTGAATTGCCTTCCATTTATCCATGCGGTGTTGTCACTTTACGCAAACGTGTTTTTGGAAAGAGAATTAAATAATTAATTAAATACAGTCGGAAAAATAAACACAAATACCCCATGAAAATGTATAGAAGACATTTATAAACATCTCGCCAAAAAAAAAAAAAAAAAAATAGCGACTACCTCAGTTTACATCGAGTAAATGCCTAAAAAATAACGAATGACGGCTCTTATTATATTTATCCTCTTTGGTATTTGTCTGTACTTGACTAAGTACACATTTAGACACAATTTTTTGGCTCATGACTAAGTGCACTAAATTTATTAGTACTCAAAGCAGACCTCTGGAATATACATATGTAGCTGGCCCCTAATACACAAATTTTTTGTGTTGCGTATGTCAATTTGTTATGTGCATATGTATGTATGTATGTATGTACAGCTTGTGTAGCATGTCTTTTATATAAACTTTTAGGAATGTTTCAATTAAGTATACGTATGAAAAAATGTATCTACTACATTAGTACGTACATATGTACATAAATATCTTAAAGTTATATAACCCATTTATATTTATTTGGAACTCAAGCAAAATTAATTGGCTATTATCTTTACCTACTTTACATCATGGTATAAGAAAGAAGGTAATTACATTGTCATTATGAGGTTGTCACTTTTGATTAAAAAATAGATTATTGAAGTTTTTCTTGAATATTGAAACATAGAATGGCGTTGCCCAATCCAATATACATATGTATGTAAGTGAGGGTAATTTCTGGGTATATGTATACTGAGGATTTTTAACAAAATGTTTTAACTATCAGCATTAAATACCATTTGTTCTTTGTTGCACACATCCATATTTTAAAATGAGGTGGTAAAAGATGAATATATTCAAAAAAAAAAAAAAAAATTCAAAACTTGTTAGTAGAAACTTAATGCGGTGTTGATATTTATGAGTACTATTCCGTGGTCATTACTCTATATCGAGAAGAAAGAAAGATGGCTTGGAATCGTATTTCATGTCGCATAGCGATTGTGTTGCAGGAGGCAGTGTTGAGAGACATGAAGATTGCCAGTTGATCGCCATATAAGTTGATTGAATCGTCTGTTTATTCTTACCAAATGCTACCAGTCACGAAGTGTAAAATTTTTGGGCCATGTTCGAAAAGATATCTGCTTTTGATTGATTAAATTAACATTGACCAGACGTTTGATGGTAAGGAACTCGAAGATGTAAAATTTGAAAGCTACCGTTTTTAATAATAGAAAACCACTTTAAGGCACTGCTTTGAAGCTAAAGTGAAGCCTGATGTCGTCGAGCAACGCAAGATGTCGGGTATTTTTAAAGCTTTCGGGCGATACTAGCGGCTGCGCGTTGATTGTCCTGGTGGTTCTTTAATATGGTGAGAATAATTTCGTTTAATATTTCATTTTTTTATTTTCTTTTATCCCTTCGGAGGTTCCCGATGACTAGCGTCCTCCACTCCCAGTGTATATGCCCTGCCCAAATAAGCAACTGATAATTTGTATCATATGACCTTTTTTGCGACAAGTTTCCCAAAGCGCTCATTAAAATTGCAATAATTTTTAAAACCAAGGAAAGGAAAGATTTTTGTTTAGTTGTGATTGTAGCACGTAATGCTATAATCTGTTTAATTGTTAGGTAGTTGACATGGCGACCGACAACTGACAATGGAATTACCTTGTTTCTTATACCATGCTTTACATTTTCGTTTTAATGTCATTGTTCAACTGTAAATATTATAATAAATAAAAAACATAAAAATAATACCAAATATGTATTCATGTATGCTGGATTAGTTATTTGAAGAATTATGAATTATAAACCTGATATTCAATGGAATTTGTACTATCACAGTGGCTGTAGCACCTGAGTACACCTGAGCATTTCTTTTCTGCAAACTTACAGTGGAGAAAATTAATCTATGTTTGTATGTGCGTTTGTATATATGTACATATATGTATATAAAACAACATATATGTGTACATAGATATGTATATATTCTTACATATATAGACAACCACATACATATGTGAATATATTTTCTTTAAAATCTTAAAGTACATATATACCTTTGTATATTACATTAATTATAAACTTTGTTAATAACAATAAACTTTCGACACTGAATTGACATGCAAAAAATAATTCAATGAAATTTCATTACTGTAAACAGTTTTAAGAAAATATTCATATTACAATGGCAAATGTTAAGTTCCAAAGGATTGAATGTATTTTTTTTTTTTTTTTTTTAATTTGAAATCTTATTCACGGTCACAGCTACGTATCAGAAAAATTAAAATTAGTTAGACTTAAAATCGATTTAAGAACTATAAAAATATCAAAAACATAAAAAAAAAATAAAATAAAACATAAAAAAAATTTGGCACTCTGATTCCATGTTTACTTTCACTTACGGCCAACTCTCTCATTATACGACTTAGATATTAAGAGTTACAAATACAAATCGGTCTCTTTGTAAAGCCCTGCTTATTTTAATGATCGATTGTTTCTTATGGCTCGTTACTACTCTCATGGTGTTGTTTTTTTTTGTTTTTTGTAAATATTTTTTTTAAGCTAAGAAAAATTTTGACGCAAATCACTGGAAGCAGCAATAGGAGCACTGCCACTATCGTCGCCACTGCCCATTGTGAAACTTTTTAAGTCTTCCAGTTTTATAAATTTTTCTTTATGCATACGCTCCATATGACGTCCAATATGCATTTTTTGTTTGGCACGATAAACACAGAAAGGGCATTGGAATTGTGGCTCCTTGCCACATTCCCACTTTTGATGATTACGCAGTGATGATTTAAGTTTATATACACGACCACAATCTGGACATGGATGACCATTGCCCCCACTACTCATACCGCCTCCATTATTACTTGATCCAGTTCCACCAATTCCATTACCACCGCCGCCACCGCTGCCGACGCCGCCACCAATGAAACTATTCAATGCGCTGATATTGCTTAGTATGCTGATATTGCAAAGCCCGCCTGCACTCCCAACATCCGCAAATGCAGCTGCCCCACTAAGTGCCGAATGATAATCGCCACTTGTGCTTATTACATTATTGCCAGCATTTGGATTATCCTCACTGAAGCTTGTATCACTGATATTACCACTGTTATTAGATGTTGTTGACTTCTCTACAGTGGCCTTTAGCATTAACATGGCAGCTTCCTCTTCGCTAATATGCTTCCTTTTTCCTGTTATGCTACTGGTGCCAGCCGTACTTATTTTCTCTCCAGCATTTGCACTGATAACAGCTCCAGAGCTACGAGTCAAAGGAACATTCGGTATATTCGTTTCGTTTGCAGTAGCAGCATCAACAATACTGCCTAATTCACTGGATATGTCCGGAGTTGGTGACTTACAATCTAATGTGGCCGTCGTCGGTCCACTTCCTTTTTCCATGGTATTAACGGATAAATCGGTTGGAAAAACTAAAGGAGTTACACCTTCACGCAACTGTGTGACCAATGGCATGGCTAACCGGGCATTCCACTCATTCCAAGTTAAGCCAGCTATGCGTGTAATACTTAAATCTTTATATGTTGCGACAAATTAGTCATTGTTATTATTTTAATACAAATAATTGTTTAAACAAATCGAATGGCGCCAACATCAATTCAAAGATAATATTTTAAAGTCGAATATTGGATTTGGTGATTTGGTGGTGGTTTAATGGTGAGTGTGTTACATTTGCGGTGGTGGTCAAAGGTGTGAAAGTTAACGTGTTTTTTTTTTTGTTGTTGTCAAATTATATGAAAATAAAAAAAGGGAAGAAACAAAAAAGAAAAAGGAAATAAAAATAATGTTAAGATTGGACATTGGCACATATTTATAAAGGATAACAATAAAAAAGTATTTGTGGAAATAAAAATAATAATAAAAATCTATCCTATCTGGCATACCTAAATAGTTCAAATGAAGCATTCTATCAAACGCCAAGCAAATTATCATAAATACTTTATAAGGAAGAATATAAGACTTACTAAAAACTAAAAAATTTCAACTATAAAAGGGCAATACGATATGTATGTCCGTATGTACATAGGTATTATATATTGAATGAGTGAATGAATGAATATTAGCCGTATCCATGACGTACATTGCCTGTACATATTTATAGCGATATCAAGCTTATAATGACTACTAAGGTGAGGATGGTGAAACAAAAAATGCAAATACGTTATGGAAAAAGTTATAAAGTCAACTATTTTAGGGTTCCCCTTATTATTAATTATATGTATGCATAATAAAAATAAATGGTACTATACATTGTAATGAAATCAAAAAATCAAAAGTGAATCAATGCTGAAATAAATTTGCAGAAGAATAGATGTTAAAAATTTAAAGATTTTACATACATACATAGGTACATTTTAAAAAGCCCTTTAAAAACTAAAAAAATAATTGAAAATTTTTACTGTAACTAAATACTCTACTTAGTTGTATTAAAAAAAAAATTATTTTTGAAAAGGTAAAACAGATACAGAACATAAGCCATCGTTTCTCAAATTAAACTGCTCTAAAAGACAATTTCCTATTCTGCACTATTTCAAATAGGTTTAAAAAAATGGATCTTAGAAAATATTTCAGAAAGTTTGCATTTGATTCTTTCAATGTTTTCTAAAATACAAAAGACAATTTCAAATCTAACCGGCGATTTCTAAAACACATTTGGAAATGGAATAGAAAACAATGAGAAGCCAAAAGGAAAAATTTTAAGTCACAATTTACTGATTATTGACTGTTTTTTTGATTTTAAATAACATGTGTATATCGAGGTTTTCTATGCAGAATTTCTCTACTTAAGTCCAGGTTCGAAGCACCCACTTGTCGAACTCATTGTAAGCGTAAAAAATTAATATCGAAAATACCAATAAAATTCTAATTTATGTTTTAATACGTAAATAAATAATTATAGTAACTCAAATTTTACAATGAGCTGTCTAATATACTACTATAAAGAAATAATGTTTTTACCTATCGTACGAATAGTACGAAAAGGGAGTACCTGTTTACAACTTACGAACTTTACAGAAGAAGGATACATGAGTTGCATAAGATCAATCAAATAGGAAAATCGTGAAATAGAGCGCGTGATTACAAAATCTTTATGATCATGTGCAAATCTTTAAATTTAAACTAACAATGTTGATTCTGGAAATTTGGAGTTCACAATGATAGGCTGTGCCCTGCTTTCAGCCATCACATTTTATCGATTTTAGAATTTTTGGCGATTTCTTCAAAGATAAATATACAGCTTTCTTTTTAACAATTTCCTGATTCAAAATTTTTTTGGTCGTGTGCAGTGGCGTAGATAAGGAGATCAATCCCCCATGGGAAATTGAAAATATAATTTTTGAAAATTTTTACTTATACATAGTCATGTATGCATTCATTTCTCGAACTATCATTAACCTTCTTGTAGTATTAAATCATTTATATCACTCTAAAATTAGAAAGAAAAAATCGTTTCATGATAGTTATAAACCTAAAAGAAAAGCCATTTTGGAAAACATGATTGAAGAATCTGACGAAACTTCACGAACGAAATCTTTAAAAAGATTAAACCTGATTGATGGGTTTCGAAATATGAGACCGTCAACGATTTTTATGAGTTATTTCCGTTCGTTAACGAAACTCTAGAGAAATGAAAACCTCGGAAACAGACGCAAAAAATTTAAAAATGGATTTTTAATATGTTTACATATTATCAATGTAATTTTTCAACTGTCGTTTCCTTTGCGTCACGAATTGCAAAAGGTTAATTTAGATTTGGTTCAAGCCATGGATCTCGCCAAAGATTTGTGCGAGGAAGTAAAAAAGATGTGTGCAAAAGAAGACTTTAATTCTGAAATTTACGAAGCATCGAAAAAAGTTGCTGAAACTCTTGACATTGAGATCAAACACAAAAGAATAGCGCGTAAACAAAAAAAAAAACGGGCAAATCCTGAAGTTCAAAGTACAAAAGATTATTTTCGTGTAGCAGTGTTCAATCCATTCCTAGATTCTTACATCATGGATCTTGGGGAAAGACTCACTTGACATGAAAATATACTAGAAGGATTTTCGGCTCTTTTCAAGCATGATTTGAATGAAATTGAAAAAGTAGCTGATAAATTCATCAAGACAGTCGAGTTTTATCACGAATTTCTCACTGCGGGGCCACCTGCTGTTTTTGCCGGATTAGAAGTGTGGAACAGATATTTGATTCGTAGAGGTGATATCAAACCTGTAAACTCTTTGGATGCGCTTGATCATTGTCCAGAAAAAATTGTCCGAATACCAACGTATTTCTGAGGATATTAGCTACTTTTCCGGTATCGAAATCAACCGCGGAACGCATTTTCTCACTGGCTGCTCTGGCTATTCATCATGACATTGCAATGATGAAGTGATAGATAAGTTATCGAAAAAATTCCGAAAACTTGATTTCCTTCTTTAATTATTGAAATACTTTTTCGCATATTGAGGGCACCCAAGTAAAAAAAGTATCCCTATTTTTTTTTTTTTTTGTTTTTATACAATATAATAAAATACGTTGAACCAATAAAAATAACTTAAAAGTAAAAAAAAAAATTGTCAAATTAAATCCCCCCATCACAAAAAGCTATTTACGCCACTGGTCGTGTGTACATTTGAAAATTATGCTTACGCGTGTACCCCATATCTTTAACTGAAGTTCTACTCTTCGCATTGATTGTTAGACGAGAACAAGTGATGTTTTATATATAATACATATCAAGTGCTCGCATATACATCATCTTTGAACCAAAATATTGCCCTAATTGATTCCCTGGGTTGGAGGATATTAAAGGTCTTTCAACATCGACTTTTTTAGACAAAAAAATTCCTTTCACCTTGCTTTTGGCATTCAATCATCGCTGATAATAGCAAACATATGTAGATATTTTTGAAAGTTTCCGAAAATTGCCCGACCAGGCATACTTTCTAAGCCTGTACATATTTCAAGAGAACTCTTTCTTTGGTTTTCACGCTAGTAACAATCTAATGATATTAATTTGAAGCCTACTTCAGATTTTATGGCAAAAAAGTGTCTCTTAAATAATGCAATATGGGATAAATTGGAAAAAAAAATCGGAAAATTACGCTTTTTTGTTACTAAATTTTGAAACTTTGAATAGCACTCTTCTTTGAAAAGTATTCAGAAATAATAATTAATTTCTAAAATTCGGTTATATAAACTGTACCGCAGATCAAAAACTTAAACTTTATTCGTATTTTAAGTGAAAATTTATGTTGGAAGCTTGTTTAGCCTCTAAAAATCAATAAAAAAAATGATTTTTAAGAAAAAAAAAACATTTGGTTTTTCTGGCTTAGTAAAAAAGTTGAAAATTAACCGACTTTTAAAACGTTGCTGAGAAATTTCAATACGAAACTAAAAAATTTAGTATGTACATATCAAAGCGATCCTATGCAAGGTGAATTCAACCTATTCGCCGAGCAGGAAAATGTCTAGTCAAAAGAAGATTTACGTTGATTTCGATTAACTGACATCCTGTTGAACCAGTCCCTGGCTTGGGAATTATCTGTACTGAATTCGCCTTGATATGTATGTTTAGTAATACATAGCAGACAACAAGCGATTGATGAATGACAAACAACTTCGGTAATTTTTTTATGTTTAACATTTTAGATCAAGCTGAAGATTTTAAATTTACATACTTAAATATATACCTATATACATACATATATAAATATGAATGACGTGTGTTAATTGTATAGGAAAACTTTTCATTGGGAATATTTCAATTTTATTTGAAGCCACTTGTATACATGTCTGACTATTACTTTTTTATTATACATATGTATATCGTCCATTGCAGACTATGCTTGTCAGCGGAACTTCGCATTTGTGTTTTGCTGTCCCTTTCAACGGTGCTAGAAAACCTGCAGAAAAGAAAAATATATTAAATACATATAAAGAAACGATATTAACAAGAAACTTTAAAGTTGTAAGGTCCATAGCATTTGCATACAGGAAAAGAGCTCGAAGAAATGTTGAACGGATATAAGATCCCTTTTTTTTAGGCGGACCTGTAAATATAAAAAAATATATTAGAAAAAGAGTTTATTGATATCTCTAGGAGAGAAAATGATAAAACTTGTGACTTTTAAATGAAGATATTGAATGAATGATGAGCCATAAGAAAATGAAGGTGAAAAATATGAATGAATGCAAGGAGTGTAGCAGTTTCATGGTAGAGATTTCAGCTGATAAAAATTCACATAAAACACCACCCGCATTTGAATATTTTTTTTATTAAAACTTTATTTTACTGTAGTTATATTAGAGCAATACAATAATTAATAGTTCACATAAAATTTACACATTTACAAGTGATTTAGCAAATGAACGCATCCATTTTCCTGTGCATAGGTATGTATGTATGTATTTATATTTTATTTATGTATATAACTTAACAAAGAACTAATGACATGTGAAACTAGTTTGTTACATATCTACACATAAACGCATATACATATTTAAATATGTATGTATGTGTATGTATCTGCAAGTTTTAAAGTTAAATCTAATTGTTAATTCTTAGTTATATAATCTTAATTTATGTATTAAACTATTTAATATGCTATGTATATACGTAAGAATATATGTATATATGTATACATAGAAATAATTTATTCAATTATAATGATTTTGCACTTTCAAATGGTTTTAAAACAACCCTTGCTGAAGCGAAGATTGAAGTTTTTTATTAAACCACACTGGCTTAAAAAAATGTAAGGCGCGATAACCTCCTTTTAATTTTTCCTTGAAATTGGCGGGACTGGACCAATTTGTTTTATTCCAACTCCGAACGGCATCTGCAAGGCAGATGAGTTTTCACTGAGAGCTTTTCATGGCGGAAACACACTCGGAGTGCTTGCAAAACACTGCCGAGGGGTGACCCCGCTTAGAAAATTTTTATTCTTATTGAAAAAAACTTGTTTAACAAATTTTGAACCCAGGATCTCCGGTGTGATAGGCGGAGCACGCTAACATTTTACCACGGCGGCCGCAATATATACATATATATAAAAAATAATAATAATTGCCGATTACCTCGTTGGCCATGAAAACTTTTTTAATTTCCCTTAAAAGTGGTTAGGGGGTTTAGAACATACCCGCGGCAAGTAAGCCTTTCGTAAGAGGCAACTAAAATACCAAATTGATACAAGGGGTTGTGTAGCGCAACCCTTTCTAGGGGTTGCCAGCGCAATTTTTAGCTTTTTCAACTCAATTCTCAACCTCATCTACCCGTGGCGAATGCTAATTCTTTAGCAGCCGAGGCTCTGGCGACCCAAGATTCCATGGAACTATGGGGAGGGGGGAGGGATGGCATAGATTCAATGTGGTCATATTAAATCGTTCCGGAGATAGTTGGGCTTGTACCTTAATAGTGCTTGTTACCGGAACGTATAGATTCAATGTGGTCATATTAAATCGTTCCGGAGATGGTCGGGCTTGTACCTTAATAGTGCTTCTTACCGGAACGTGCCGGATCTATATCCGGCAAAGGACCATCAACATCGGGGTATGTCTTTATCGCTACAACAACAAAAACAACAACAAAAATCATAAATTGTACTATACGGCTCGGCTTTTCAGCGCGAATTTAAACTTCTGTTAACCTTGCTATTTTGGACCATAACATACAATTTTGCTGCTCAACTTAGTTTAAGCGGCCAAAATGCCGCGGTTAAATTGTAGTTAACTTTAAATGGACCAAACTGCAATAAAAAACCGGCCATACGGAAACTTTTGTGCATTCCAAATAATTTTTCTATATGTGTATAATTATTTTCTGTTTTTATTGCATATTATGTATTAACATAACTTTCTTTAAAATATATTTATAGGTGCAATCTTTTTAATGTACTCGTACGTATGGTACACTTAGTGGTTGTTCTGCACATATGAATGTACGTCGGGATTAGGGGTGGCCCGGAATTGAATTTACCGGAAACGCAAGAGGAATCAGATTTTACTTGCTTTAATGCACTCGAAACGGGAACCGAAATCGGAAGTTAGAGCAGAATACAACTCTCACATGCATACATATAGCCCTACCACGCAGTCCATCTTAAATAGATCGCTACCAATAAGAAACAACTGAGGTAGCGACAGCTATTATCCCTTACACTATGACTAAAAGTGTATAGATTAGTGAAACATTTAGTGTCCAATTGTGTGTCGTTTTAGCACCCAACTCCACATTTGTCTACATTAAAATAGACACAAAAAGTGAGAAACTCAGATAATTAATTAACAATTTTTTCGCGAATCAGGCAACTCAAATTATAAATGCACCACTTCAATGTTTGGGCCAATCCTCAAAAACTGTTTGTTATTGTTTCATTTTGCTTCTTTATATTTACAGTTATTATAAACCTCTTTTCTAATTTGAGTTAAAGAAAAACTTGAGCGCCAGCCTCTAGTGTACATGGAGTTTTTATTTATAGTATTCACTTAGTTGATTGGTGTGTATCGATGGTAATGGGATTCCCATTATCCATTGAAAAGCCCATTTTTATATTTGCGTAACATGTTCACTAATATTTGCCCTTTTTTCCCATTTTTAATTGAAAATATTTATCTTTCCGAGACTTTCCCACTTTAAAATGGCTAGGAAATAATTTACTTATTAACCATCGCATGATAAGTTTTTAATATCTTAGCATTCGATAGTTGGGGTAAAAATCTACAATGGAATGCGTAATAGGACTAAAAGATTAGGATTGAATTGATATTTTGGTCTACAAATAAATATACCGATTATTACCCAGTGAAGCTAATTAGTTAAAAAATAATAATAATAATAGTTAAAAAATAAATATATTATCAAAAAAGTGAAAACAAAAATATTCCGAATACATATTCAATTGTACTAGCAGCTTTTTCTTCCAAAGCTCACAATGTTTTCTACAATTATTTTATATTGGCATACATTTATGTACATACGTTAGACAAATTTTCTTATCCAATGAATTAATTTATTTGCGTCCACGCTTACTTTCTAATGCCGGTTTATCGGGATGATGTTTTCGCACGTGTACGCCTAAATTTCCTCGTTGTTTCGCTTTATATGAACAGTGTGGACACGGATGACATGGCTCTTTGCCTCCACATTCGACATTTTCATGTCGCCGCAACGTTGACTTCCAACGATATTTTTTGCCACAATGACGACATACATATTTGGCATCAATATCATCAGGATGCATAGATGAATCGCTCAGCGATAATTCATATGTGGTTGTTGTTGTACCATCAATACTCGCTGAACCTTCTTGCTTAATTGGTCGTGTTGTTAATATGGTATAGCTCTTTATGGTTGGTTGTTCGTGTATTGTTATGCCGTTATCAGGTAATAAAGTAGCCTCAACACTCGTTGTGGCATCATCATGTTCCTGTAATTGTAATTGATGTGTCTGCGGATGTAAGTGATGGATTTGTGTTTGCTGCAAATGCTGAACATGATGATGATGATGATGGTGTACATTTTGTTCTGAATCTTCATCTACTCCAGCAATTTGAACGGTAGATGGTGCTGTTGTTTGTATATGTTCGGTAATTTCTGTTGGCGCAAATCCAATACCAATCTTTGTGCCATCTGGTAATTCAATATCGTCAATTTCAGCGTACTTGACTAAATCACTGATTATTGCCGCAGATGCAGATGGATTATTTAAATCGATTTCACTTATTTCATATTTTGTTCCATCTCTCAATTCAGTGTCTGGGGTTTCAACAATTTGTACACTTGTAGCGGATGTACTTTGAGGAGTTATAATTTTTCCTCGTGAATACTTAATGCGAGATGTAAGAGGCTTTTGTTCAGTTATTTGTACATTACGTAAGCCCATTAGGTTGATTGTTGGTGCATGAGGTGGGTGTGTCGTAACAATACTTTGTACTTGCGGATGTGATTGCAATTGTTGTAACTGTGATTCTTGATGTTGTTGTTGCTGTTGTTGGTCAAGACCATGACCATGCTGTTGTTGTGACGAATGTGGTGGTTGACTAAATTGATGAGATTGAATGATCGTCGCTGATGGATGATGTGTTGCGATCGTCGTGGAAGCCGGTATAATCTTCTTTAAATTGATAAGCTCTGAAAGATTATTATAATTAAAAATCAATTAAGAGATGAATAAAACAATGAAATATACATACAAAAATTAATATAAAAATATAAAATATAAAAACAAACTGTAAAGAACGGTGAATAAATTTGCAAAGCCTAAAAACAGTCCATCGTGGTAATCGTTTTTTCAATAAAGTTTTCAATAGAATTCAAAAAAGGTAACTTCTTTTAAAAAGCATTTTGAGTTATTTGTGTATAGAGCTTATGCTATCTCACTGCAGTTTTAGTTTATACAAAAATGTGTCGACATTTATGCCCAGTTTTTCACTGGCGACTGCCGTAGAGTCGTTGTAGCGTATCCCGCCTACCACACAGAAGACCCTGGGTTCACGCCTCGGGCAAAGCAATATCAAAAATTTAAAAAATAGTTTTTGTTTTCAATTAGAAGAAAGCTATCTAATCGGGGTCGTCTCTCGACAGTGATTTGACAAACACTCCGAGTGTATTTCTGCCATGAAAAGCTTCTCAGAGAAAACTCATCTGTGTAAGAAAAATTAAAAAGGAGCACGATTCAAATTGGAATAGAAGCTCAGCCTAAATCCTCTGCCGAGGTTATCTCGCCTTGCCTTTATTTTTTTTTTTCACTAAGACTTATGTTATGGCTGCAGCCCAGAATCCTTAGAATTTGAGAAATGCGAAATGAGCTCTATTATTTTTGTTTTTCCGATTCCTGGCATACATTCCCTGTCAACATAATCTCTATCGTTAGAGTAATCAGTGCAAACTCGCTCGAGAAAAATTTTAGGAAACTACACAAGCAATCGAGTCAAAATTATTAGAAAACTATTGAAAATTCAATTCACATTAGAATCCCATTAGCGAAATCCTTGTATAGTCCTTCAACACCAGCTTTACAAGCAAATGTTACTGTCCAAATCCGAGATCTTGGGAAAGCGTTTTATATAAATTTGATTAACAATATTTATCAAAATTTTAAAGAAAAATAAACCACTCAAAATGTTTTTGGAAATTTTTGGTGGTTTACCCATTGGGGCATTCACAGTTTCGTGTTTTTAGGGATGTTAACGTTTCCATGTATTAACTTTATTATTATATATTTGGACTGCTAAACATATTTTTGGTTGTTTCGCCAAGAAACGGGAGAAAACCCGACTTGCCAAACATAATTCGCTTAGTCCTACATATGTATATATAAGTACATATGTGACCCGGCCTATGAAAAGGTGGCTTATGACTCAAAAAAGAAATTGCGAGAAACAGCTGTTCAAGATAAAAAAAACTACCGAAACCAGGAAAAAAGTGGAAAAATTTTTTTTGAGTCATAAGCCATCTTTTCATAGGCCGGGTCACATATATATATTTCGATTGCTGCTCAACTTGTTTCTCATTTTTTTTTTTTTTCTTTTTTTTTTGTGAATTTTAGTTATTTCCAAGAATCTTGAATTGCTCTTAACTCAATTTTATGTGTGTTAAAGAAACGCAACTTCGTAAAATTCTCCTTTGCAACTTTAATAACAACTAAAAAGATTTTTGCATTTGTACATAATATTATTAACTAAGTCTAAAATTTATTAATTAGCACTGCAGTAGTAATAATAGTATGTTTTTGGACAAGGTCTCCCATAAAATATTTATATTTGTTCAAATAATCAAACTCACCACATTCTGAAGAAGGCAATTTTATCGGGCTGCTTGTCAACGTAGTCAGAGTTGGTTTCACGTCAGTTAAATTTTGCACATCCGTTATATGGGCTTGAGTATTAAGATCCGTAACATTTGTAGCAATGATTTGGTCATCATCTGTTGGATTTATTTTTGCCGTTGTTATATTACCTAACTTCTTTACATGCAACACAAATCCATCTTTGTTCTGTGTGATGACAATGTCGTTGCTTTCTAGTAGGCAATCATCAAGTTCAAACTCTTCTGGGGTGATATCCGTCTGTTCCGATTTGTCGTGTTTGACTATCAATGCAATGCAAGAACAATTATTATTATTATTTTTTTTTTCTTATATATAAAATGATTCAACTGCGTACATATATATACATAAATAAATGTTTGCCTTGCTGAATGAATGTATTTATAGGTACATATGTATGTACAGCATTAGAAGATAAAATCGAAAACAAGCAAATCATGTTAAAAATATGTAGGATGGAAAATTTTTCTTAAAATATACATAAAAACTATTGCAATTAGCAATCAATCGAGAAGTAAACAATGATCTAATGTATAACTCGTCGTTAACATTACATTCGTTGTAGATCAATATAATACCTAAATAAAGCAGTTTTTACAACGATTGCATTTGAAAAAAAAATTAGTGAGCCGTCTCACATACATTGTACTGCCTGCTTTCAGTTGGTTTGCATTCTTAGCTTCTGTGCTAAACGGCAGTTAAATACTTTGGTGAAAATATTTGTACTGATAATCTGCAACAACGTGGAATTATTTACACGTTCAAGGTACTTTGCTGCCATTTGACGCTGGCCCCTTAAAAAATGTAGGCATGCATATATGTATGTATAATGCATTCCGTTTTCCTCCTTGGTCTCTTACATACATATGTAAACAGCATAACATTAGTGAAACCTCCTGAGTATTGAAGTTTTTTATTTATAGTTATCATATACATATGGGGATGCATTGAAAATTCACGCGGTCTAGCTTCCGAAATTTGTGAAGCCAATTGCATTAAATGACACATTTCATCACTTTTTTAATTATTTATTTTATAAAATGTATGTATCAATATCAAAGCACATTTTCTACTACATAGAAATAATTGTATACAATTACTTTTCATTTGCTTCTAATATATGTATGTATGTAAATGTTTTTGGACAAATTATAATTATGTCTTATACTAATAATATGTGACCCGGTCTATGAAAAGGTGGCTTATGACTCAAAAAAAGAGCTGTTAACAGCTGTTTCTCGTAATTTCTTTTTTGAGTCATAAGCCATCTTTTCATAGACCGGGTCACATATATGTATGTATAATCTGTATGTATGGAAATAAGACACCTATATACTAAAAACAATATGTTACATATATACACAAATACGTGTCAGACAACTTCAAAGTGAGGATTTTACTTTGCCGTAGGCTACACCTTTTCTTATATTAGCTGTGATTATACGGTACTTAGTATATGTCCCATATGTATTTGATCTGATAAATAAATTCATGTTTCAAAGAGGGTGTTAATCGGAAAACGATTACTTTTAGCACGAAAATAAACC
The DNA here is from genome assembly GCF_040869045.1 of Eurosta solidaginis. NCBI lineage: Eukaryota > Metazoa > Arthropoda > Insecta > Diptera > Tephritidae > Eurosta > Eurosta solidaginis. The sequence continues at coordinate 288,056,136 of NC_090321.1, read as the reverse complement.
TTGGCGTTTATTATAATTGTGTCGTCTAGGGCAACTTGTTCATGATTTCCTTCAGCTTCCCACTCATCCCTAAGTCCTTCAGTTCAAATACATATAAACATATTTATGCATATTTATGTTCTGGTTTTTTGTTTGGTTATGCTTTTATTATTTAATTTCTGGATGTTGAGTTTTCATATGCGAAATAAGACTATGCCTGTATCGCGTTACGTAGAAGCAGTGGGGACATTCTTCTGTAGGCTTCTTTCCACATTCATGTTTAAGGTGACGTAACAAATTTCTTTTATATGCATACAGCTTATCACATCTCGGACATATGTGAAGCTTTGTAACTGCTGAAGGCTCATGATTCAGATCCTCTGTTTCCGCAAAAAAAATCTCATTTTCTAATGACGCTTCTAATGACGCAGCAATTGATGAAGGCGCATTTGAAGAATTTTGACGTTCCCTTAATATCTCTTTAAATGCAATATTGTTTAATGATGTAACTGATTTTATAGAAATTTTCCAAGGAGAGTCTGTAAAAAAGAAATGAGATACGAATAGGTAAGTAATGGCTAGTTTGTTTTATTCATTAAAAAATATGTAAATGCAACAAAAATAATAAAACATTATAAATAAAAAATAAAAAAAGAATGGTATACTACATTCATTAAAGTATGTGTATATTTCTGTGTATATATGTATATTTGGAAACTTAAAAAATGGAATTACAGTGATTAACTGCTCATGTAAGTATTATTATTGTAAGCTAACACATGGTTTATGAAAAAGTTATATACTTGGTTGTAGGGTTACGAAATTTGAGTTTAAATCGAAACAAAAGCGTTTAACAGTCTTTCAATTTGAAACCAGAGAACTCTAGACTTATAGTGGAAAAAAAACGTATTTCAATCAACAACAGGTTTTGAGTCGACGTGCTCCGTATTTGTGTGCTCTATCACAAATGTTTTGACCAAGTAAAAGCTCCTTGGTTTTGTTTTAAAACCATTTTAAGATTTTGTCCTTATTCCGTTAAGTTTCAGGTTCAACTTTGAGTTTTAAAATGCAGTAATACAAACAAGTTTTAATAATTCCTTAAACCATGAATGCTTTCAATTTTAAACTCAAATTTGTAACCGTGTATAAATAGATTCTTACCATTATCTATTGGATGGGCATAATCTGTGATATGTTAACATAACAAAAGGTGAAGGGAATGTCCATTTGAATATTGTAGTTGCAAGTTGGCAAAGTAAACTGAACAGGGTAAATGATAAATCAACAGACGCAGGTAGTACCGTCTACTGTTCTTTACGATAGCAGTTATTGGAAGAGCGATTAATTGTTCATTCCAATAAATGACCTGACTTTACTTATCATTTTAATTTAATTTCGACTTATAGTTTGTTCACATTTTTGTTCGAATTTCCACATCGCATATTCCACATCTGAATTTTCGATAACGGTTATAGCTGGACGCATAATCTATTACAATAATCTTATCACCTTGTTTTATATGACAATCGAAAGTCGACTGTTTAAAGGCCACTCTTCAGGGAGGTCGTTCACTTTGTCTGATAGGACCGTTTAAATGTGTAGAATGATCCGTCGTGAAGTGAACAATGTTCTGAAAATCATCTGTGGGATTGAAATATAAACGTTTTTGAGAAATATCGCAATTACATATAAATACTTACACTCAAAAAAAAAACAAAAAACACTTCCTCAGACCAAGAAAAATGGCATGTTATTTCGCCATGAAAACTTTTACTATACCTTTTCAACCCAGTAATGAGAAAACGTAAATTGGACTGAGAAAACATAATATTATAATGATAGCACGTAGGTAAACCTGTAACAACTAAACCTTAAGTGAAAATGAGGTAACAAAAGTTTTAAATTTTGTAATGAGACAATTATATTAAAAACTTTGTAAGGAACAGTCTCACTACGAACTTACATATTCTCAATATAAATCTACTTTCTTCAATTATTAGTTTTCGTTTTCTCAATAAAAAATCACCATTTCTGTTGTTGTTATTGTATTAACGATAAAGACACTCCGGTACGTTCCGGTAGCAAAGTACTAGCTCGACCATCTCGGGATCGATTAGCATGACCACATTAATCCTTCTAGGCCATCCCGGTTAATGTTTTCTCAATAAAAATTCATGCTCTCTAAATACAATTTACATTTCATCTTACAAAGTCGTGTAGGTACTGCGTTTTAATAATATGGGAAATTGCTTTGTACATCAGAAATTTTTGCTTGTTTGTAGGAATAATTTTAGCTTTTTTCCTAGTACAAAACTTTTAATGACAAAAAAAATTTATATACATGTTTTAATATTTACTACTATCACTTTCGAAATAAAACACATTAATTTAGAGTTTTCGTTAATTACGTTTCTTACCAATTTAAATATTTTATTCATTATCAACGGCATCATCACTCATCAAACAATTATTCTATATTATATGTATAAACGCTTTAATATTCATATTTTTTGGCTTATGTATGTATTTAAATTTTTTATCTAACTTTTTATGTTTAGACTATTGCATTCGATCGATGTTAAACATAATGTTTAGTATATTGATTTGTTCTGGAAAATATAATTTGTTGTAAATACATACATACTTGATTATAAATTTAAAACAACTGTCAACAATTTTTAACAAAAATTACGAACAACAAATATATTTTTTTCTTTGATTTTCACAAGTTGATAATTAAATCTCAATATGGTATTTGTAACTTAGTATTTTTTGTCTAGGGAGACATCATAACACCTACATAAGTTGCTTTTATGTACTCAATTTACAATTCGATTTGTTAAAAACTATAAATATGTTGTTTTTTATTGAATTTTATTGTAGTATCATTACAGTAAATATTGTAATTCTTTTTTTTTATTTGTTTGTTTTTTGTTTTCCTGCTTTTTAGGTACTAACAAATATCATCATAAACGTTTAGTGAGTGTGTATATAAATATCATGTTGCTCTTTGCGTTTATTCTTGGCTTTGCCATTGTTTTTGTTTTCTTAAACGATATAACAATTAAATATTTTTGTTTAATTCCGCCTAAAAGACGAACAACTATTGCTATAATAAATATATATATATGTATGTACCTATAATTTATTTACTTTGTAAATGTATCAATGTTAAATTCATCCTAAATGTGTGTCTTATTGTTTTAAATTTATTGTAAACTTAACACACACACATGAACCTACACTCTTGCTCAAATTAGAAAGTACACAATTGAAAATTGATGTATTCGTAAATTATAGGCTTTTTAAAATTTTCATTCGTTGCATGCCATACGAAAATTAGCACTTTCAAATTTTCTTAATTAGCTTGAAATGAATGTATGCATCTCTTTTACATCAAATATAATGCAAATGTTACGTATACGCACCGATAACTGTCTTTTAAATAAACAAATTTGCTTCGAACAGTGAATGTAATGTTGAAAGTGTTAATTTTCGAACGGCACGTCTAATATGATTTGCGAATAAGTCCATTTTCAACCTCTTAATTTGAGGAGGAGGAAATATGCTGGCCCTTATTTGATGAAATTTTTCCAATTTCAAACAACCAGATAAAAAATTAAAAACTCTAATACAGAAAAAAAGCACCGATCGGCCAACATTTAGTTCTGTTGGACTTGAAAATATTTTAAAGGTATGAATACAATTACTCCTTAAAATCGTTTGTAAACAGGAGAGTTCAGAATTTCATTAAATTTTATTTTTCAAAATCGAACTAAACCGGTAACCACGTTTTATCTTGCTTGAGGTGTCGGTTGAAGAAAATTAAAAAAAAATTGTTTTGTGGAGGACACAGTCGAATTCTTAAAAAATATGTGGATTTACATATTTGTTGCTTTGCGTTATCGCTTATCACACCGAAGGTCCACGGCTCAAGTCCCGAACGAAGCAAAAATAAGAAAACGATTTTCTAAGCGGGGTTAAACCTCGCACGGGGTTTGACAATCGCTCCGAGTGTATTTCTGCCATAAAAAGCTTATCAGCGAAAATTCATAGCATAGACTAAATGTATACATTAGAGGTTTACGCCGATCACTTTACCGGCGGCGCCGGCGTTGGCTCTATTATATACCGGCGGCGTTAATATAAAAAAACTTGATTTTTCTATTCTATTTAAAAAAAAATATTTATGAAAGGCTTTTTTATATGTATTATTATATATATTAGTAGCAATCCCGACTACCAGTCGCTACTACGCCTCCTGGCACTCACATCATATGCCAGCACAGAAGCTAAAGGACTGCGACCTTCGTCGACGCCACTTTCCTAGAAGCTCTGGGTGTAGCTCCAAAGACTTTCTAACTGATGTTTTTTGTACCGCTATGCATCCGAGAAGTACCATAGAAACACCTTCAAACGTTAGAGAGCAAATATTCGGCCAAGGATGCCGCCCTCGAAATCATAAGCAGTCCAAGTGGATGTCATTGAGTAACTCATGGGTGAATCATGGCGCAGCTACATAATTTAAATTTTACAAGGACCCTGGATAAAATTTTCAAAATCGTTAAACCGATTTCAAGTTGAAAGGAGTAAAGGTTATATGTTCAGTCGAAACTGTTGTTTTCCGGCCATTTGAATCAAGAGTTCATTATGAATAACCGCGTAGCTTCATTTTTCAGACTAGTTCGACTGTCCACCACTACGTTAGGGTAGTAGCACACCCGTACATTTGTTCGACTGTATTGGGAAAGCTTTTGTTTTACAACTTTGAGTGTTTTTGGGAAGGCCAAACCCTCACCCGGTAAATATATGTTCCTACGTATTCACATACATATGTAACAGGAGCCGTAACGTGTAGGTGATATTTAAATTTGCTTGATAGGCTATAATCAATGTGATTCACTCAAAGTGACTAGTTGGGATAGGGCCGCCAGCTTTAGGAAATATCTAACCGGAAGAATTTGGTGTTGAAAGATGAAGTGTGAAAATCAAAATTAACATTTCAGACGCTCTTTTAACGTTTCTCAAATAAACAACAGGTGTTTGAATATACGTACATACATATATCTTGAACTTAAGTATGAGATGAGAATCATTTCAAAGGAGTGTTTAAACTCCTGGAACGTAATAAAGGATTTTGCAACACTGATTTCGCTTGTTCTTTTAGCCAATTGGAATATAGAATTTTTGAAAAAAATCGGCCCTTTTTGGGTAGGTTGTTTATTTAACAATTTGAGGACAATTTGAAAACATGTTCGACTGGGGTCATTTTATTTGAATTCATTATTCTTTATTAATTTTTTGGAAAAATTATGCAAAGTGAGCATATAAATTTTTTCCGTAGCTTTTCCTTTAGTGTTTTGTTTTAATAACTTGGTGAATTGGGTGATGCAAAATCCCTGTTAACATGCCCACCTAATAAAACCGCACTGCATTTTTTTAGCTCACTGAAACAACCGGCGTTTTTTGCCCCAGCCGAAATAAGTATGCGTTGCGATAATCTAAAACATGTATGCAAACGTCAAATGTCACGCAGAACAAAAATTGGAAATCGAGTTAGGAGTGCTCTCATACAAGTTGTATGTGCATGAGACATTTTTGAACTTTGCCAGCCGAGAAGTTTCTTAAAATTCTACATAACCATTTCAAAGTTTTTGAATACTTTTTCAAAAATATTTCATTAAAATGCTTGTGAAAATTTACGCATATAATTAAAATAATAAAGTAACTGATATGAACATGTATGTTACTAACTTTCGTGTTTATATCCAAAGATAAAGCTTTATCATTTTACATATCTAGTCTGTAAGTGCTGGTCATTAAGAATTGCATACACAGGTAACCGCTCTAGCCTACGGTCATGATAACTTAAATCGGGGTTTATGTATATCGGTTTACAATTGCAGTAATAGTAAACTCAACGCTTATAACGCTTCCACTGTTTGAATGATACCAAGTACTGCAGAGAGGTATAAATAAAAAACTTACTTTGAAGTATTTTAATGTCCTTGCTGGAAGTAAAATATCTCTACATAGTTTAGATGACAAGACTGTATAACTAGTATACTAGAAAAAAAGGACAATGCTTTAGGAGATATCATGAGGCAAAATAATATTTACTTTCATCAAGGATCTCATTTTTAAATATTCGCTTAATAAGGCTTACAGCAGGTGGAAATGGTTACAATCTTGACCACTGTGCAGAGGACTGTAATATTCCTTCAGGAAAATGCGATTTTCGGCCATATTTCAAATGAACGGGCCCTTCTTGATATTTGGGGTATTCAAGTAAGCCAGTTTTCGACTTATCTGCTTGAAATAATTTTTCTACGGCCTATTTTGTTTTTTTTTTTTCTAAGCTGTATATAAAACATAAGCACATTGCAAACAAGCTGATAACAAGAGTCAGGTGATAACCCCAAACTTTTACGGATATCTTGATTGATGGATATTCTTCTCGTTTGCCTCATCATTTTGGATTGTATGCTTCAGTTGAATCCATTGATTTATTTAAAACTGTGCTTGATAAATTTTAGTTTTATAGAGAGATATAATTTGAAGTTTAATTTTATGTAATAACTTCAAACCAATAAGAAGCTTGTTTTGTTTCTATAATTCACTTTTTTCTTATTAACTGAAAGTGAAAAATACGATTTTTTCTTTTTGTTACTCGGCCGTTTGAAATGGAGCCAATTTAATCAAATAAAAAGCATACCTAACTATATATGTATATATGTACGCATGGAAATACCCTCTAAAAAATTTACACCATATTTTATAAGGCTCATTTCATTGGATCAAAAGGCTTAAAACATCAGGCCTGAACTTTGTGAGGAATGAGTTATATGCAATAATCCTTATATGGCTCTACATAAGTTAACAGGGATAAGGTTTATCTCGCTTTATCTGTCTCAGAGACAGACCTACTAAATGAGGGTGATAGGCCATATATGTATGTATATAAATTAAGGCCTACACGAGTATTATAATAAGACCTTAAACGGAGCAAACAGACATGAGCTGTATAAAATGTATAATAAGCCGAGAGGCGGAATGTCTCCCTTCTTATTATCGTTCATAAAATTTTTTTCTAGGTATGTAAGTATGTCTGCATTTCGTATGTAGTATGGACTAATATGGTAGTTTCCTTGAATCCCACAAACAACATTAACGTATACTATGTATACATACATATATGTGTTATGCATGTATGAATGTATATAACAAATTGTATTCTACTCTGTTTTTCGCCTTTCGATGGCATAACTTTATGACCAAGTTTTCTTGTTATACATATGTATGTATGTATATGTATTTATTTATATATCGTATGTATGTATATATAATTATATGTAAATGTATATATGTATAATTACATATATATGTATATATAATTTTTGCTTACTTTTATATAATATATAACTTTTTATATATACATAGTATATATGTATGTACAATGTACATACAAATATATGTATGTGTATCTATGCAAATGTATGTACTATGTAAATATGTACATACCTATATATTTGGTTGTATTCTTTGGAGTATATTTTGTTCATTTATTTTGTATATATGTAGTTTTAACTGTTCCAACAAGATTTCTTACTTAGTTGACAAATTCATTCATCACTATGCTATTTAATAACAACAACAACAACAATTCATTTTCAACTGCATGCCTCCATTACCCACGACAACGAGGCAAATTTAGTACGTTTTTAGTACAACGTTAATAATAGTAAAAAAAAAAAACAAAAAAAAAATGCTTTATTTCTAAGCAAACTTCAAAACCAAAAAAACAAAAATTTTCGTAATCAATGTATACAGTGAAATCGTGTTTATGAAATATAACATAATTATAATAGAACTAAGCTATGTATATTTAGTATGTGTGTACATATGCATGCATAGACAAAAAATATAAATATTTAATATATAAGACAAAATTTCTTGTAGCGTAAAAATCTCCACCACAGAATTTTTTTAATCTCTTCGGTGTAAATAAAACCAAAAAAACAATAGAATAACGGAAATAAAACAATTTGTCTATAAATTTCTCAATATATTATTTTGTTTACATACATATAGGTGACCCGGCCTATGAAAAGGTGGCTTATGACTCAAAAACAAAAAAAAAATTACTAAGAAACTGAAGAAATGTATTGTTAATCTTTAACAGCTGTTTCTCGCTATTTCTTTTTTGAGTCATAAGCCACCTTTTCATAGACCGGGTCACATACATATATGTTTTTATAATTATGTACGTGTTATTGGCTTTATTTTGTTGACTTAATCAATTCGATCTTCGATTCACATTTGGTAAGGGTATACGTTATTGTTAATAAAATTTGAAAATCATAGCAATATTTAATATTGATTGTGCAAAAGTTTAAGATTTTGACAAATAAATTTGACCAAGAGAATTGCATGCAATACACTAATTGAAATAAAGTTCTGTGCTCTTCGGTAACAAGATCATCGAATTTGCAGTAACACTAAATATACACTGAGAGAAATGCCTTGGCTGTTTTGTCAATATTGCCATTGATGCCGATGTATTTTAAGCAATATCAATTTGGAATGACCATGTTATAATATGTTATTTGTATCCTATAAAAAGTTAGTTCATACATCATCAATCACGTTTTGATAAAGACTTATCAATACAAGTTTCATAATATTTAGTGGATATCCCTTATATAAGACACAAAACTGTGTTTTCATAAAAATTTTTGAAACTTCATATGATTGAAATTGTTCCCATAAATTGTATTGTACACTTTAGATGAGTAATAGAGCACTGGGTTTGCAAGACAGAAGGTAGAGATCGCACCCGGCCGCTTCAGCCCATGAAAAAGTTTCAGAATTGTTTTAAGAATGATGGATTTATCCACAATAAATTTATTTCTCATAATATTATGTGTATGGAATCTATATAGGATTATCAGTTTGTTATGGAGAGCATATCAATATCTATTGATGTGACAGAATAAGCAATTCAATTTATTTAATATGGTATATGTACATAGTTGTGGATGATGTAGCCATAGATTTTCCTCAGAGTATGTAGATATGTAGTTTATATAAAAAATCTTCGTTTAATTCATATCCTTACTAAAACTGTTTAAATCCACGCCTTAGCATATCTATGTATACATATACATGTACCAAATACATATACATTTTTGACAAAAATTAAAATGGTATCAGGTATCCGCTCAATAATTTCAATAATAAATATAATGTTAATTTTCTTTAATTTATAGTCGCATCTCTTACACTGGAAATGTACTTCGTTAATACATTGACTAGATGTTAGAACTAAATCACGTCTTAACGACAAGGCAATACATATTTTTATACTTCTGACAAAATAGTAAACTAAATAAAATAAAAATATTTGTACATACAGAAAAGCCAATAGTTGAAATAGTTATGAATGAAGCAAAACCCCCAAAAAAAAAATATATAAAATAAGAAATTATATACTAAAATTCAAGTACTACCTATATACATATGTATACAATAGTAAAGGTAACGGGACCTGCCGAAAAGAAATAAAAATATAATGTAGACTATATTAAATTTTTATGGTAAGTTGCCCCCGATAGAACACTTTTTTTTACGTAATCATGTGCAACAATTTCAAGGACATTGCTGGTCGAAAGATGAAGGCTCCGAGGCAGAAAAGGCGTCGTCAAAAGCTGTTGTAGTAGAAGACAACAAAGCTGAGAGTGAATTATCTCAAACGAAAGCCACCCTCGAAAAAATTGTTTTAAAAGATATAAAGAAAATGACGAACAAAACTGCAAAGGTGGTTGAATGCAGTTGCCGTATATAAATGAGATCCTGACTAGAAACAAAACTGTTTGTGTTTGAAGGCAGTCTTACAAAGGCTTTCGGCCGCATGCATAGAAGTAGTGAATACAATTTTCAATAGCTATCACCTCAAAATTAATTTGAAATTTCAAGGGATTGCTATAGAGAATTGTGCTTACTGATTCTATTCGTCTGAGGGCACGCAAAAAAACAACAAATAAAATCTAAAATAATTTCATCTCGTCCTAAGTTGGAATCATATGACCTTTGAAAATTGTGTTGCACCGAACTAAACGCTCATTAAGATATCTAAGCTAAGTTTATAAATATACATACATGTTTGTAGTTGGAGCCAATAAGTTTAATTTATTAAATTTAAATGTAAGAGTATTAACAATAAGATAACTAGTAAATGTGCTAATCTAAAGTGTTGCTATTATATAAAATTAGAAGTAAACACAAAAAAGCGTTAAATTAAACTAATAGTTATTTAATAAAACAAAAGTTATATAGTAGTACTATGGCACAAACAATGTGGTTTTCTTTTTTGTTTTTTATACCTCGTTATTTGAATTTTGGCATCTGGTACCAAATCGTTTCGTTTAACATTCTTAAGGGCTCTGCAGATATCCTCTCCTATCTGAGGTATAAATCTAATTATTCTATGTATATATGGTACATATGTATATCTTTCAATTGGAGAATTATTCAGTTTCAAAATTTAACAAATTATTTTTATTATTTGAATTTTCACGCTAAACTTGATTCTGAGTTCGTTTTGATATAATTCATTTTACTTTTTTTTGTTCAAGGTACAGAATTAAGCCTCCATTATAACTTTACACTACAACTTACACATATTAATAGACCTTTTCAAGGATTCCCTCCATTTTTTTATAACATAACAGTAGTTTAAAAAACAAATCGATTATCGTCGAATAAGATCGCGTGAACATTCATTCATTCATTTTATTTAATACTTTGAACTAAATCATTTTATTTCAGTGAAATGCGATCATGAAAAAGGAAAGCAATTAAAATTAACCCCAAATTGACCATTTAAATAAAATATAAACAATTTAAAATAAAAGCAAAAGTTAGTAAACTAATTGGTTAAATTTTACTACTTTTTTTAATGGCACTAGTAATAGCAGTTAAATTCTCAATTTAATCTGAGTTTGTATTAGCTTTGCTCGCTCGCAATGCAAAAAATTGTTACGAAACGTTAAGAACTACCACAATTTTATTAAAATCGGTTCGCGTCGTCCAAAATTTCTTGTTGGGACAATTTTGGAGAGCAAGAATTCACATTTGAATTTTCCTCAACAAATTATATGCACCACAGCAATTTTGCAACAGAGCATCAATGGTATTTTTCAGAAAGGTGGCACCGATATTTTTTCCCCCATTTTTACAAACAAACTTATAGTCAAGTCTAGTACATTTAAATTATTTTTAATTAACATTTGGTCTATAAGTACAAAACCATGATGCAATTACTGCAGGTGACTGACGTTGACAGTTTCTCTTTTTAATCCGACATCTTCAACTCCCACTCTGAAAATCAATTTGCCTCTTTGCGAAACTAATTTCTTATTCAGAGGAAAATTGTTGTTAAAACCATAAAAACTATTTTTATTTTTTTGTTTATTAAACAAAATTATAGAAATCATGATGCAATAAAACCAAACAGGTGAAGTCAGTAGTACAACAACAAAAATTTGACGGCCTCATAATCCGGTCATGAATTTTAAATTAGTAGGGAGGGAAAATTTTTGGTATTATTTTCCTACTTTATTAATAGAAAATGCAGAAAAAGCATCCATTGGAAAAAGGGACATCAAGAGAAAAGAAAAAATAAAAAAAGGAAATGGAGAAGGGAAAATGCCTCTATTTGTAAGTTGTAAGGAAGTCGGAAAAGTAAAATTAACAAGAGGGAGGGGGAGAGCGAGAGTAAAAGTAAGAATAAGTGCAATGGCTTAAGAAAACAAATACGAGGCCAACATGGAGAGTAAGAATAACATTGGGATAAGATTAAACGTGGTAATGAGAGTTGAACTTTGATAAGAGCAAGAGCAGAAATAGTAAGAGGAAAATGATGAAGATTTAAGGAAGAATGAAATGGACTGGGAATTTGAGTGGGCCGATCAAGAGAAACAGGAATAACGCATAGTTTGCAATCAGAGGAGAGAGACTAGAAGAGGATGAGGCAGGTGGATAGATAAAGAAAGTCAGAAAAGCGTCTGTCGAGTTTGATCACAAGGTATTTCATGTTGTTGTAAACGTTAACATGGTTACATTGAGCTGTTTAAAATTAAGATCTGATAAGCTACAGACTCCTTTTTTGATATCAGGTAAATCTATAAGCTTTGTTTTTTTGAAGCATCGTTGCTGCCCAAATACTCATTCTCAACTTCAAACGGCCTCTTCCTTCCTTTTCCTTTCCCTCATACTAAGTTTATTGGGATTTTGCAAAATGAGCTGTCACTATATAGAACACCTGTCTTCATTATATCATGGTACAGAGCACTTCTGAAGAGATTTAACTTTAGTGATCAAGAAGATATTGGTCCCTATGAAAAGATTAATGGGATCTATACATCCTACATGTTTAATAACATGTTAACGCAACAAGTTGCTAAATATTCACGCAGCATTTTTACTTTTCGAAACAATGGAAGGACTAATGGTGGAAAGTCGAAATGTAAGTATGAAATATAAGGCTTTTTATGCGGAGCAATATCTGCTAGCACACCATTGTAGTTCTTCCAAATTTTGTACAACGTGAGCCCTTGTGGCCACTTAATATTGAAGTGCAAATAAAATAAGGCCTCAGATGTGCGAAATTGTACGAAATTATCTTTCTAAAAAATACCACAATTACTTTCATGCAAGAAATGTTCAAACGCTGTTGTATTTTTTTCTGTCGATTTTCCTTAAGGTGACAACCAATTTTGCGTTCACGAACTTTCTAATTTGTAAACATTTTTTGATAATTCGAGACTGTACGTTAGGTTTTACCACGAAAAAAATAAAAAATAAAAAAATGTTTAGTGTGTATCAGTTTAGACCACGTTTATACATGCACTAATCGAAAATAAATCTTCAATTGATAATCTACGTGTTAACATATATCCCATAACTAGGAACTGGAAGGTGGTACTTTGTCTATGAAACAAAACCGGCATCTCTAAAATTTATTCATAATTACCGATTGTCGATAGGAAAAATTTATATGGGAAATCTAGTTATTTAACTAACGATTAGGAGTTGTTACAATATAATTTTCTTATTTGGTGTCTGACTTTTAAAATCTTTGCCGTTTTGAAGATCGTGCCATGACTGTAATTGACTCCTGATACACGTTGGTCTGTTTTAGCAGATGGCAAAAATATGGCACCAATATTCAAATAAAACTTACGCACACTTAAATATCAGAGCAGGTAAACCATGCCATCATTTTTTTCTTTATGAAAGCAGTACAAAACTTCTTTGGCGAAGTCCTTATAATGTTTTGAGTTCTTTGAATTGGTGGCATACCCATTTAAATCCATCGATAGACAATGCAAAATTGGAGAAAGTATGCATTAAAATCGCGTTAACGGCGACGACGACATGGGCATTTCAAAAACCGGACACCAAATAAGAAAGTTATAGCAAAAAATGTGATTTAGCTATATACTAAGCGGATCTCATAAAAATAAAATTTTTAGGCAAACATATTCAAATAAAACTGACTAAAACAGATGTAACGCAAAATTTTGTTTTTTGGGAAAACGCAATTAAAGTTTTGCCATTTGAGTTAGTTTCCGGCTTATTTGAAAGGCACCGAAAGAGTTACGCCAATTTGTAAGGAAGAAGCGCCAGGTTCAATTATTATACTTTTAAAAAAATATATGGATTGTTTTTGTTTTTTTTTTTTTTAGAATCTACTTGACTTTTTCTTTGAAATTTTCGTTTATAGTTCACTTACTTAAGGCTGAAGGTAGAGTGATTGCTATAAGCTATGTTAGGCGAGAAGCAATTTTAATTTTCATACATTTTGCAAGCTTGAAACTTTTCTGGCACTGTGCTTGACGCAATAAAACCAGACAGGTGAAGGCATTATTAAAAAGCTGGACCTTTAGAGTATCCCATTGTCCACAACTAAAGAATATGGAAACAGACTTTTGACGTCAATGAGATGATTGCTAACCTGGAACAATGTCGAAAAGCTAGGGATCGGCGGTACACGGTCTCGAGGCCCAACATTTATATATGTAAACGAAGTGTTAAAAGGTAGGTTCATTGAGCAGGAAATGGTGGCTGGCGTAAAATTATAAAGCGTCAGAGGTTTTACAGCAACGATGCTTCAAAGAATCAGAGCTTATAGAAATTCATTGACGGCAAAGAGGAAATATGTGGCCTATCAAAACATTATTTTAAACAGCTCTGACTGACCCAAACGTTTAGACAAAAATGAAATAGTCGTATGATCAAACCCCACAGATATGATTCTGACTTGCTCTATTTATCCACCTGCCTCTCCTCTGGGTCACCCTTTTCATCCTCTCTTATTTCCTCTCCAATCGGCATTTTCTAGTTTACCTTAATCGGTCCATTCAACTTCCCTATCCCTTTCATTCTTCCGTAAATCTTCCCGTTTTCTTCTCACTCTTCTAGCTCTAGCTCTTATCCAAGTCTAACTGTCACTGTTACTCTTAATGTTATCCTTATATTATTCTTACTCTTCCTTTAAACCTCTTTTTACTAATTTCTCTCAAACCATTACCCTTATTCTTACTTTTACTCTCACTCTCCCTCTTCCTCTTGGTCTCTTTACTTTTCCCACTTTCCTCCAACTTCCTCTACTTTTTCTTCCTATTTTCTCATCACTATGCTGTCATGATCCCGTTTCGAATGTGTTAGATGTAGATGTAAAATGTAGAAAAAGAGTACCAAATATTTTCCCTTCTTACTACCTTAAAATTCATGACCGGATGATGAGGGCCGTCAAATTCTTGTTGTTGTACTACTAAGATCACCTGCCTGGTTTTATTGCGTCATGGGCACTGTGACAACTTTTAAAATTTTCCATGAGAATGATTTCCATAGATTTATATATTTATATTATAGCAACGCTTTCCCCGCTTCTACTCTTTCGGCAGCTTTAGAAAAAAAATATTCAACCGAATACAACATTCATAGCAAATACATACGGAGTATTTCGATGTATGGCTTAGCATAAAAAATGTACTTTTTTATAGCGAAATAAATATTTATATATTTCGTGTTGACTAACTTTACATTCAAAAACAAAACATTTTCAATGAGCAAAATTTATAAATTAAAGGTATAAAGATTGCTATTTCCGCCATGACACCAGCCTGTTATTAAATTAAATCATAAATTATATGACAAACGAAGCGTTAGGTAAAAACTAAAAAATGTATCCAAGTCGAGCAGTTTTTAATTTTATTATCTACTTATCCGTTTCTATACGACCTTTCATAAGAAATTGTGGTTTTGAAACAAAAGGTACTATGTTGCTGTGGGTGTATGTTTTGTGTAAATATGTATAAGATAACAATAATAGTTTTGTTTTTCTTAAATTTTTTATAAACTGAAACATGGTACATACATATGTTTGTATGTGCATGTATGATGTGTTAGTGTTTATATGTACATCCGCATTTGTATGTTTTACATGTATACACATGTGTATCTATGTATATACATATGTCGTATGTGTATATTTTCATATTTGGCAACAAATAAACACAGTACGTTTCTTAAAACAAATATTTTATTTAAAATGGCTTTTTAGATATATCTCGATTGGTGCTAAATTTTCTTAATTAATTTTCTTCTCTTTCCAGTTGCGGTTTGTTTGGTTGGTTTGACTAAATTTGTTATATATTTGTTTGAACCCTAAGTTACGCAAATTATTATTATTATTATCATATATGCATGTATGTATATATGTATGCACATATAAATATTTGTTGGTTGCATTCACGACTCCATTTTTCGGTTCATTTGATTTTTTTTATTTTTTTTTTATTTGTTAGTCGTCCATATGTATAAATGCAACAACTTCTGTCTGTATATATGTTTCTCTTTTTTTTTTAGATAAATTTTACTAATTATATCTACTACATACCTGTTATACATATTTGTTTGTATAAATATGATATTTCTCTAATATTTTCTTTTGTTTTCAGTGCAATACAATATGTTTTCACTATAATCCAGTTAAACATCACGTACATACATACATACATTTCTGTACATATATGTATGTTTATACTTATCTACACATATGTAATATTTGTATGTATGTATATGTAGAGAAAGATTTATTTAAATATTTTTCTAAATCACTAAAATTTCATCAAATATTTTCTCGAAATAAGTGATGTGGCATCCAATAAATTCGTTTTGTTGTTGCTTTTTTTGTTCCTCTTTTTTTGTATCAAATTGTTTAAAAACTCGGTTACGAACGTGTTCCAAACTATCCTACATTTTTATTGTTTGCTATATAATTTTATTGTTACTTATTTAGTTAGTATTGCATACTTCAAATATGTATCTATGTATGTAGGTATGTATGTATGTACATATATGATACGTTTTCTTATATGTTTACATTTTTTGTTGGTTTCTAAACCTTATATCAATTGCGTCAGATGAGGTTGTTGCTAAAATCCTACAAATTCCGAATGCCTGTATAGAAATCTGAACCATTTCATACATACGTGAGTGTATATGTGTGTGTGTGTATGTGTCTGTGCAAGTTGATCTTACAAAGATATTTCGAATATTGCAACTATAAGTATGTTGTTGTTGTTGGTGTTACATACATATGTCGCCACGTAAGACGAACTAGCTCTATTTGATTTTAAAGAAAACATTATCTCATAAGTAGTATTTGACACAGACACCAGATTCCAGGTGCCGTTTTAGGTGGGAGCTTTGTGAAAATGCTTTACCGCACATGAGGCAGCGAAATTTTTTCTGTCCACCACATTCATATCTGGAACAACATAAAAACAAGTCATTTGAATCGTATTTACTTTATTTATGTAACTTTACTAATTTTTATATGATAATTACTTCTTCTATGTAAGAAATTAATATAATACAAAAAATATAAAAAGTAATCGTTGAAAATAATTGTTAGGATTGAAATATGTAACGTGCCGTTCAAGGACCGTAACGATTTTTATTTGTAAATACCACGTTTATATTAATCGGCGATCGAATCGCCACATAAGATCAGTAATCGACATACACACCGACCTAAGGTCATAGAAATGTCCTAACTTAAAAGTTATATTAAAATGGACGTACCTCAAGAAATCGATAAAAAAAAAAGTAAGGACGGCACTTCATACCTTTCATGAATGGGGCTGAACAATAATCTTATCCCATTCGTAATATCCAAATAATCGGCTGTATAAGATAAGAAATATATAGTGAACAGATGTACATACATTCCTAAGCGATTTTTAAGATAAATTAAAAATAAAAAAATAGGTAGGTACTATGTGTGAGGATGCAAAGTTTCAGTTTTTTTTTTTACTGGGATAACATTTGGTTACTACCATAAATGTATCAAAATGTTGAATAATCGAAATACTTGAACCAGCTTTGTCAAATTTTTCTAAATTTTTGTAGAATATTGAAATTAGGTTGAAGTTTTTTCTAAAGAAATAAAAAAAAATATTGTACTTAATTGAAAAACGAACACATAAAAATGTTTTTCAATTCCTTAGCTGTGTAGCAAATGAAAGTTGTCCTAAGAATATTTGTCAAAGTTATCCTGTGGCAAAACGATTTAATATGTTCTTTTTAGTCAACACATTCTAGATTTGACGAATGGTCCAAACTCTCACTCTCTTCGATGAAATGGAAAAAAGGTGCACCTTCATCTTTAAGAATAAAAAAATGCCTTCTTGAAAATAGCTTCGTTCGCTCTGTTGAAAATTTGTACAAATTATCATGAAAACGCGTTCGCGATGTAGAAAAATTTGCAGTTTAGGGGAAATTGAGACAGAAAGTTAACATTTGACATTGAAAGAAGTTGCAAAATTTTTCCAGCAGAAATTTGCAAACAGGAAACCACCTGAATGGTGACACATGTTTGACTTGTAATACACAGAACAAATTATTTTATTCACAAATACATATGCATGTACATATGTACATTTACGCTTTAACAAAAAATTTAGTAAGGCAGTACATATATATGTATGTATTTCTGTCAACTTGATGGTTTCTGATGTTTCGTGTTCGCATAAAAATTTGCAATCATCTGTCATTCAGAGAAAATAAGTAAAAATTGAGAAAAAATTTTTTGCTGGATTTCCACACGAACACAGCTAATATGTGGGCTATCCAAAGGCCGAACAAATATTCCAAATTCATTTTTAATTTTGATTTTTAATTAGTCTGAAATTAGAGATATGAGAATTATATATATTTTCTCAAACTCACCTGATATGTCTCTGAAGTGAACTTGCGTCCTTGTAACTTTTAAGACAATTAAATCTTGGGCATTGATAACGTCCATCTGGATTTATAAATTTGAAAAGGTCCGAAAACTTTAATTCATACCAATAGTCACGTATTAAGGCTTGTTGAGTTGGAGGCGGAGTTTGACTGGATGCTGTTGACGAACTCGTTGCACAGCCTTTTCAAATAATATGAAAAAAAATATTTCCAGTATATAGTTAGTTACTTGAGCATACATATATACAAATGAATATACATACATATTACTATGTATGACTTAAATAGAGTTAACGATAAATATACATAAATATTTATATCTCATTGAATTTCTAACGTATTTAAACAACATTTTTTGAAAACCTTTGTTTATTTAGTTATTTTTAAGACATTAGTTGTGCTTTTTTAACTCTTTTTTAATTAGCAAAGCAAGTTCAAGCCAAAGTTGTAAGTCTTCAAAACAAAATACCAACAAAAATAAAAATGTTCATAAATACGAATACAATACATAAGGGAACGTACCCAAACTACGTGACCCATTTTCTACAACTTTTTAACCCCCTCCTCCCCCTCGGTGACCACCGGTAGTATATTTTAAGACCCACCCCTTTAGTTTTCACGTAGTAGTTCATAAGTATGATTTTAAATTATTTTTTGCTAACTTAAAAAAATTTAATTGATTTATGTATATTTGTTTTTATTAATTCGGCACCCGCCGCGTTACGCGAAGTTTGTGTGCATCCATATAATTATAAGTTAATAATATTAAGAATTGTTCGCATCGACAAGGCATCCTTGTAACATTTAATAAATGCATTGTACAGCCGATCGTACAACGGCATTGCACCAGCTCGTCGATCTACTTGACAACTGCACGTTTCCAAGTGACGCAACTATTGTTTGTGATAGATAAGAAAACTACGAAGGAATGGGCGGACAAGTGCTAACTATTAAAATAAAAAGACTCCAAAAATATTATAAAACAACACTTTTACTTTAAATAAAATGCCCGTAAGCACTGACTGAGTACCAAACTTGTCAGCTTTTTAAGTAAGCTGATATCACAACATAAGTGCGTCACTATTGCCACCAGTGAGTTAGAATCGTGACAAAGTCTCAATCCCTCCCCTCCCCCCTGTGACCAGGTGTAATACCTAAAGAAACCCGCCCCCCCCCCCCTCCCCCCTAAAGGGGTCACGTAATTTGGGTACGTTCCCTAACATACTAACTTTTATTTTTGAAAAAGTATAACAATCGATTGTTAACCATTGTTGCTTCTAGGTATGTTTATATATTGTACATACATACATGTTTGTATGTATTCATAGTAGATATGCACATACTAGGAATGTTGCGGGTATTAAATCGATCGACTTCTGTCGTGTTTATATCATTTATTATTAATACAAATGTTGAATATGAATTTTCTAAAATTAATCTCTTTTTAATTGGTTATTCTGTAATTCACTATATTTTAAGTTGGGCGGTTAGTGGCAACAATTTGTGAAGGCTTCGCTGTTATGCGCATGCGCAAGTTCATCATTTTCTTATAGATAATAAAATGAAAATATTCTCAGCATGCCTAGTAGGTGCATACAACAACAATGTATATAATATAAATTAATTATGTGAGAAATATTTACAATTACTATTTTACGAGCCCAGATAGCCCGAAAAGTTGGATGCGTGTGTGTTGTGAGCATGAGGCATACAGGCTTGTGTCTAGCAAAAGGATTCCGATTCGAACTAGCATTAGATGACAATGTGAAAATGGTTGTGTTGGTGATTTGAATCCAGGTGTTACTGTTGTTGTGGTTGGTTGGTAATATCATGATGATGATAATTATGATAGTGATTGTGATAGATGATGCGATTCTTTTTCAAAGCTTAAATACATATGTATGCCAATATGCATATGTATATGTAGCAGTTTAGGCCAATTAAATATGTACATTATATGATGATGGATGAGCAATAACACAAAATTGATTTGAATTGCATTCAGAATATTTGATTCGCTTCTCAGTGCCGACTGCATCATTCTTCCTGATTGCTTACTCAGTCAACTTATACTCCTCCCTATCTCCCTTATCCACCGAGTTACGGAACCTGTAAAAGTCCCTTCAAAAAGAAACTTTCAAGATTTGTTAGTTGTATTATAGAAAAAACAAAACAGTTTTATTCACACCGGGTTCGGTAATTAATTAGTTTTTTAATTGGTTGATATTTCGGTAATACTTTTAAATCAGGAAAAATGTTTGAAAAAATTTCGGCAGTCTGTTAAATTGTTTCAAATATAATCAGCAAAATTTAAATTAAAGTTACCAATTAAATAAAAACAAATTAAAGCAAACCCAGTGTTAATTATCAATGCAGCTGGTAGAAAATGTAAATTATTGAATTTGTCGAAAAGCAAGTGTAGAATTCATTTTTTTTGTTTTGTTTTAAGATACAATTTTTATTTGCGTATGAAAATATATTGTAAGTTATCGTATAAAAATAGTATTTATGTAATTTCATATGAATAAATAAGTGGACAAGTACAAACATTAAATTTAATTTAGTACAATAATGGAGTTGCACGTTCATAATTAAGATAAATGTTCTTATGTATATATTTCATTTTTATACATACATACATACATCAGAGCTATAAAGAATTGTAATCACATAATTCATACATATATGAACGAACGGCTAGAAGTATATTAAGAGTGAATAAAAGTAAAACTTAAAAACATATCCGTGGAATCGAACATTACATACTCTGTTGAGAACTTCTATCGGCACTTAGATTCAGTTAAGACACTGCTTACGTGTTATCAAAACTGTTATGTTATTATTGAACGATCTTACCCACTTTTATTTGAAATATTCCACTTAATAAAGAAATAAGTGTACCAAGTTTTTGAAGATAAGTCAATTCTTTTTCCAGCTATGGTTTCGGAAACGTAGAATAATGATTGGCTAACATGATTCAATTACTAGAGGTTTGTTCTTCAATGACGGCAGAGCTTTAACACTCCCAAGTTGAAAAATCTGAACGGGTTGCTTTTACGAAGTAAGGAAAACGGGGAATAATTCAATCCCCTTTGGCGAAAATTGTAGTAGAAAAGTACCTTTAGTAGTATATTAGTAGTGATAATAAATTTGTAAATTCCAACAGGTTTTGGAGGAAATTATTAATTTTCTACTAAATATTTCGTGAATTGATAAAGAGCTATGTTGGTTTAGAATTTTATTCAAAGATGAAGGCGCGATAACTTCCGAAGAGATCTAAGGCCGAGCTTCTCTTCCAATTTGCGTCGTGCTCCTCTTGATTTTCCCTACCGGACGGGACCTACATGTTTTATGCCGACTCCGAACGGCATCTGCAAGGCAGATGAGTTTTCACTGAGAGCTTTTCATGGCAGAAATACACCCGGAGCGCTTGCTAAACACTGCCGAGGGGCGACCCCGCTTAGAACAATCTTCTTCTAATTTAAAAACCCTATTTCTAAAATTTTGATGTTGCTTTGCCCGGCGAACCCAGGGCATACGGTGTGGTAGGCGGAGCACGCTACCATCACACCACGGTGGCCGCCAAAGATACACTGTCAAAATTTGTTTCAAAAACTCCCTATATGAGCATAAGTTCAATGCATTTTGACATAAGAAGGAGTTAATGAGAAGCATTCTGAGGCGTTCTTCAATCTAATACTAATATAGGGCGTTTTTGTGACAAATCATGAAATGGGAAGTTTTTGAAAAATATTTTGAGATAGGACGATATTGAAAAGGCAGCCGACATGGTCTGACGAAAAAAAAATAAAAGAAAATGGCTTATTGTCTTAGAACTTTATATTCCGGTCTTGACTTTGACAGAAGAGTTCAGCTTTTATGCGGTCCTGCTACACAGGGAGTATTCACCTTTTTATTCTGAAATTTTGGAAAGCTCCTTTACGTTGATTATTCATGGAAGTGTTCCGGATAAATCGTTAATTTAGAATATTCGGAACACGTTCGTTTGATACTACCTCACGAGGTCCGAATATACATAATATTCAAAATATAAACAGATTTCCCAAATTCTTAAATGGAGACGAATGTTCCGAACATACGGAATGAATATGTTAACATGCTCAATGAGTACATTTCGTTATGGCATATTCATTATTTACTATTGTCATTTTTACGTGAATCGATTTACTAGTCGAGTTTTTGACGTTGAACGATGAATTTTGAAGTGGTTTAGGTTTCGTATGTTCATAGGCTTACGATTTTTTACTTTTCATAAAAT
Organism: Eurosta solidaginis; assembly: GCF_040869045.1. Lineage (NCBI taxonomy): Eukaryota > Metazoa > Arthropoda > Insecta > Diptera > Tephritidae > Eurosta > Eurosta solidaginis. Next base: position 288,033,563 of record NC_090321.1, on the reverse strand, counting down.
TACCTATGTTCAACCACACTAATAGATCATGGCATAGTTAATAAATTCATCATAAAATTAAATAAATGTTCTAAGCAATTATGCAGTTCAGTACTTATTGAGGATTTGTAAACTGATTGCTTCCTATTTCTACTGCTAATATTTTTGGAAAAATTGCAAAGAAACAACACATTTAACGGATGTCAATTCCATTTGGGAGCAAAATGGCTGCAATTGTCAAAAAATTTGTCTGTCGAGCAAACCTCTCGTGATTGAATCATGATTGGCTAAAAAAGGAACGGTGCCATGCCAACTAGGAAATATTTTTAATTTTTCCAATTTATTGTTTTAATAGGAGGGGAACTCATTAAAACTTATATATAATTGAATCGTATATTAATAAATGGGCACATGTCTACCCTTGGGCAAAAATCACGTTTTGAATGCAATGTCTTCTTTTATTCTTTACACCTCCATATTTATTGGCGAAACGCCATATTTCCACATTTACCTTATACGATTTTAAAGGCGATGGAATTTCGCGTTTATTTTTAAAAGGGCTGGACTTGTGCGCTTTTAAAATTAAATACATTGCGCAAGGAATGTTGAAAAAGAAAAAGGTTCATCGATTGTTCTCATGCTAACTCTTGTGCCTTAAGTTCGCTAGTAAGAGTGAGAGAATTCACCATATGAGACAATTTTCTTACCATGTGGAAAATTTCTTAGTCGCGAACTGATAGTCCCAGTTCAAACAAGAATCCAAATTTCTGGTAGATGTGATACGACATTTTGGGTGGTGTATAAAATAAAGTTTAATACGAGAATACCGAATATATAAACCACTTCAATATTCAAACATGATCGATGAATCATCTAATAAAAAAATCAATTCTTCTGAAAAATAATGACATAATTTTGGGTTTTAATAATTTGTGACTCGAAATTTAAAAAATCGATCACCATTAATGGCTTAGTGAAAATTCCTTCAAGCTAACTCGATACAATTCACGAATTACAGATCTTCATACTGAAGAGGTTTTTTCTGGAATAAATTCCATTAGTGAAACAACAACATTAGCAAGGTAAGTGATGATATTTATTGGCTTTACGGCCGGTTTCAAATTATAAGGCAAAAAACTGAGTTTTCCTTTTTCTCCTATGCATTTCTGTGCTTTTTGCAAGGTAATCCCAACTATTCTCGAAGAATATAAGGATTTCTACGACATTATTGTTGCGTGGCCAGGTCGTCCGTCTTCGAATATGAGAGATAGATCTACCATTCTGCTTCTTCAATTTAACATTTTTAACTTCAAAGCCACGTATTTTTTGTAGAAAATAAAATTAGAGCATTATAATGACGTTTTTTTATTATTGATATTAGAGAAAAACTACAAACTTTACAAGCGGTGATGGTTACTAGGACATGTTTCTAAATTTCACTTCCTCGTCAGCTATCTTCTCGGGAGCTGAGTATGGAACTCGAAATCTCTCGAACAAGTGAAATTCAGAAACATGTCCTAGAAACCATCGCCGATCGATAAGTAAGTTTATCAAGAATATTGCAAGGTGAGTTCATATAACAGTGTGTGTAAACGGATATAATTTTACACCTTATAAATTAATATGTTTTAATGAGTCCCCATAGTATTTTGGAAGTAAAATAGCATGGATATTAAGTTACTTATCGGTCTAAGGTCCTTTTAAATATCTTTTGTATAAAAGTGGACGTGGTCCTTGATCAATTTCGTTCAATTTTCCCAGGCTCATCCATTATGACAATTGTAATCACTTTTCCTAGTTTTATTTATGGCCAATAATATTTGAAAAATTAATTTTGTCAGAAGTAAGCGATGCCGTGACCATTTTTTTAATTTTTAAATTCAGATGAAATGACATTCCACATTACATTCCAATGATGGTCCAACCAACGAATTGTCTCATTTTTACTGCACCTTTTTTTGTGTTCCTCCTTTTAGGAATATGTTTTAAAGTTTTACGTTCTTTCGCTCCTAATATAAATCTTCTTTTTAGTTCCAGCCGTTCGTATATAATGTCGGTATATGTTTTGGTTGCAATCAGAATTAATAGCTCCAAAAATGTCTAAGCCATTGATTGCAATCAAGATTTGCCTACAGAAATGGATTTGACAAAAATTTTTATTAAAATCGATTTCAGTAACAGTACCAAATGAATAGTTGGACTAAAAATAAGCCACAATACAACTGTTTTATAAATAATTGGTTCCAGGATTAAATTCATTAAAAGTGCACCTGCAGCGCAACTTGGGCCAGGACTCCCCGGGCGGGCAGCACAGCAGCCAACATGCACATTCTAGCAGACTTGAGGAATAAAAACTAACCGGGATTGAATTTTGCTTGAAATATATAATAACATGTTTGGTGATTGCATTTAAAGTTTGTTATTCCATATCTGAATTGACTGCAATGAAACATAAGTTTTTATAATGCTATTGATTGCAATCGATAATTAATTTAAGATTATAATTTTTACAGCTATTATTTTACAAATAATTATGAGAATCATTTATTGCTTAACAAAACGATTGGCGTTTTTCTATAGCTCTTGTATGTATGTATGTATGTATGAATATTTGTGGTAGTCTTCTTATGCTACAACGATCTTAAAACTTGACTTGCAATTCTTCATTTAGTCTGCCTTTAAACTTTTTGTATTTATACATTGATTAGCGATACATAAGATTAGGGGTGTGACTGCCATGGTCAATTAATCACGCGATTTCTTCGAAGCTTTCGCTGCGATTTTCTTCGATCATTCAGTCGCTGTAACAAAATCACTGGTATGTATTGAACCGAAAACCAAGTTTTGACGTCACGATTAGACCGTTCATGTGTGTGACGATTCTACAATGGTTTACTGCAAATGCAATTCAAAAGTAATTTTATGGTACCTACGTTAATAGTTGCTTAGTTTTTATTTAAAAACTAAATGGCCCGAATTCATTTGTAATATGCAATTTTTGGTTTTAAATATAGTAATGAAAAGTTAAAAAAAAACTTTCATTTGTTGCTTGTACATAGTATGCATGTACACAGTAGGTGCTATGTTTTTATATTTATATGTATACATATTATTTTTGTATGCAAATGCAGTTTGCTTTGTTGATTCATTGTACTTTAGTCATAAGGTTTGAATTTTTAATGGATAATTTGTGTTGTCAATGTATGTTGTTTGTTTGTATATTTGTATTATTTCTTCTACTTTACATATTTTTGTGTATAACTATATGTAAATATGTCGGTACAAGCGTAGAAAGTTATATAGAGTAACATCTTATCATTGCGATTTTATTATACAAAGAGTATACTTAAGCCCTAGATAATCGTTATCTCTCTTTTTTTTATCACCGCGAAGTATTTAATGTATCTACTTTGCTTATTTGCGTCAGGAACTTTTCTTTTTTGTCTTTCAAATATACATATGTATGTATGTATGTATGTACATGTGCTAATATGTGTCGATTCTAAGCTTATTAATTTATGCAAAATGTAATCAGCTCTTTTTATTATGCGGCATATTAATATTCAAAATGAGTTAGGTACTTAAAAGTTGGTTCCAATAGGCAGCTGGCTGTCAAAAATATAGCACTTACTTTAAGTAAGTACCCAGCTACGGGTTCTCATTTGCAAAATTATAGATTACGTTATTATTTTATGAAACTGTTTAAATATTTTACTTCGTTTATACACTGAACAGCTACAGAAAATGTATTTCGTGGCGTGCTAAAATTAGTTGTTGATCTTCTGGCAGTCTCTCTGATATCTTCAGATTAAGGTGTCTCCTGTTTTTTTCTTGCGACATAAGTCCACAAAACATGTAATGTAACCTAATCCCCGTAGAGTAGATTGTGCATCGTACATTTTTCAATGAAACCTAAACTTCTAGGATTCGCTACTGTTTATTGTTGTTAATTTAAAACCTTTTGAGGGCTATGCTTTGAGAGCATAAACCCGTGATTTTATAATTATCAGAACCTCAACAAGGAAATTACCTACATATATATCAAGGACCCATACTTCTATCTTCAATTTTGCTACATCTAATAAAATAGCCTTGTGGAGAAGGGTAGATTCCGTGTAGTGGTGTGAAAGCCGCTTCATCACCAAATATTGTTATAACGAGCAGATTGGATCGTTCAGAATACGATACAAAAAAGTTGCAAAAGACCGCTCTCGACAAAAATGAAACTCCATAATACATTAATCTACTTTCGAGAACTCAGTTACAAAAAAAATTTACTTACTGGGAATGGATTGATACAAACGCACTCTCACTCACTACGATATCATAGATTTTTAGGCACCAGTTAACGCAACGAAAAAGGGACTGGCGCGCTTTGTTGGCGGCCATACTCTCTTAAGCCGTTAAGCGCCAATTTAGTAAGTAAGATTGGGGCTGATCGAAAATGGTGATTTCCAGTACAGGCCTATAGAGAAAAAAAAATTGTTCAAAGGCACATACCACCTTGCGATCGTATAATCCGAAAACGCACTCAGATGAGTGATATTGTGATACCTTCCCAGTAATTCAGATATGCTTATGATCCGAGGACTGAACATCGATTCAGTTATCGAAGCCATCGGCGGACGCTTACATTCCATTTCGGATACGGGTTCGGCAAGGAAAATGTCTCTGGCAGAGCAATATCCCGACAACCCTAAATACCGCCAAGGCACAATCCAGACATATTTTCTTTTAAAGTAGAGCAAAATTTAAGCAATTTTCCAAAACACTTCATATTTGGTCTGAATTTTTGATGGAATTTTGTATCCGAGATTTTTAATGGTCCTTAATTATTCTTACCTAGATTAAGTATTTCGGAATGTGAAGACGGAATTATGTGTACACCTTTTCTCACTTGCTGTTATGATTTTGGATAAGTCTACAAAAGCGTTAAAATCATTTAATATCCGTGATAGCAGACTCCAGCTTGAAACACAAAAAGCCTCAAGCCTTTTCCCGCTGGCGTGCGAAAATATTTTCTAAGGAAAGTTTTCCTAATTTCGCATAACCTGGCTTAATCAGTGTTGTACTCTGGCAGCTGGAAGAACTTGTTTGTCCCTTACTTAACGATTATATTTTACAACTGATCATAAGCTTGAACGAGGATGATGAAGGACAAACCAAACAAGATTTTGCCCTGTATCGTATAAAATTTTATTCATTGCGGTAGTAGAATTATCTATCACAGATTTTTAATGTGAATAGGGTCCAACGGGGTTTCGAAGTCAAGATTTTCGACATGCTAATTAAACATACCCACTATACCTACCAGGGCAGCTGATGAATGTTTGTAATAGGTTAAACTCAGAAATATCCAGACTAAATCCTGACATACCCCGATTAAGACTACCCGCAAAATGTGAACAACTTCTTTACATGTTTCACGAAACCAACGCCAATGTCACTGACGTCCGACACCATTGAAAGCTCACGTTTCCAGGGATTACCGGAACGACGGTGACAATACCATCCGAATTCTGCTGTGATTCTTGCACATACACACTAAAAAAAGTTAAATAATGACTTACTCTATATGCATGTTCTTATTAATACATATTTCAAATATTTTAATGCTTTTTTGATTATAGTACCAACGCAACTTCAGCTGCCTTAGCAATTGGTAAACATCGAAATCTGTAGGATTAAAATCTTTCCAAGTTTAACTGTAGTTTAAACTCGCACTGAACAACCGGGCCTAAATTTTAGGTGTTCAAGACCGATTTTATTATTTTTATAAAATGTACATATATGTATTTACAAATAATTTCAATATTGGGACAATTCATGAAAACTCGCAAACCCCTCGCAAACCTGTATGTATGTATGTATATCTTCCAAAAAGTGGTCTTGTTCGTGAACATTCAAGCAGTAAGCGTTTGCTCACAAACTTTTCGCTGCTCTGTCTTTTAAAGACATGATGCATTTATTTAAGAACATTGTTATTACTGATCACTACGTTTTAATTTGTAATTTTTACTTTGAATATCTCTTGTTTTGCGACCGACAATGCAGCTAAGGTTGCTATCCATAATCAACGCATTAAAAAATTTAATTTTAGCTTAGAAACGAATGAGTATAAATTTAGTTAATATTAAATTTTAAAATTCGTGTACATAGATACATATGTAACCAATTCCTACATATATACTTAGTGCTTCAACCGACGCGAATTATTTAGTATTATTAAGTTAATATATTTCCTGAGGTAACCGCATAGGATACAAAAGCTTTTGCATTCATTATTATTTTCGTTGATGTTGTTTCAAAATCTCTAATCGACAAATTGCAGAGCCACCCAACTACACAAAAGGGCAAAGCGGAGGTTAGTCAACCCCACCACGATCTACAATCAAAAAAATATATGTATGTATAAATTCCATACTGTCGAGTTTGTAAGATAACAGTAAATAAAGCTCTATAAATCTAAGCTTTGTCTTTACCTGCTTGTAAGCTGCCTGATTCGGATTTAAGAGGTTTATTTGAGCGCGACCTTGCATTTTACACTTTAGCAAACTAGACTAACCCAGAACAAGAGCTTGATCTTTTGACGACAGGAATAGTTTCAGCTCAATATCCAGCCGACGCTTTCAACTTTCACATGGCGATGTCATTGGCGGTGTCGATTGCCACCCAGTGCATTACTTTGAAACATACAAATATACAATAGACGAGGCTTTGGCGATCCGAAGAGGGTCAGGGTAATACCAAAACTTTCGCGGATGTCTTTCTTAGGCTGAAGATAGATTTTACGCGAGAAGCGTTGCCATAATCTTAATATATAAAAAACACGTGTCACACAATTGAGGCCACGGACTCCTAAACTACTGAACCGATTTTGAATTTGCTTTGCACCCCGTGTGTAGTTTGATCTAACCTGAAATATAGGATAGGTGACTGGGTGACTAGGGTCTCGAGCTATAGGCCAAAAAGTGGACCCGGGTACCCCTAGAATGTGTTTATAGAATATTGATATCAAATGAAAGCTGTTGATGAGTGCTTTAGTAGAGGGTAATTTTCATACCCCTGGGTGACTAGGGTCTCGAGATATAGGCCAAAACGTGGACCCGGGTACCCCTAGAATGTGTTTACAGAATGTGGATATCAAATGAAAGCTGTTGACGAGTGCTTTATTAGAGGGTAATTTTCATACCCCTGGGTGACTAGGGTCTCGAGACATAGGCCAAAACGTGGACCCGGGTACCCCTAGAATGTGTTTATAGAATATGGATATCAAATGAAAGCTGCGGATGAGTGCTTTAGCAGAGGGTAATTTTCATACCCCTGGGTGACTAGGGTCTCGAGATATAGGCCAAAACGTGGGCCAGTGAATGCCTACACAGTGTTTATACAATATGGATATCAAATTAAAGCTGTTGATCAGTGCTTTAGTACAGAGTAATATATTATCCAGACGGACTGGGACTGGGATTAGGACTAGGACTGGGACTGAGACTCGGAATGGGACTGGGACTGGAATAAAATACATACCACCTTCTGGGACAGGCAATAAGGGATGCAGAAGAATGAGAAGAAATTGAGAGAAGAGAAAAGAGAGAAGGAGATTGAGAAAGACATAGAATGAGACGAAGATGGAGATAGATGAAGCGAAAAAGACGGAGGGAGGAGTGAATAAAAGGATTAGGAAAAAGTGAAGAGGGGGGAGGACAGAGTCAGACGGAAAAAGCTTATTAAAATGTATGCAGATTGGCCAAATTTAGGGCAGGACAACGTCTGCCGGGTTTTCTAGTGTAATGATATAAAGCTATTCACCCCTATTCTGCATTTCGATTACGTTCCCGTTCTACGCTCCCCTTTAATCGAAGTTGGGTATTCTGCATTACGACGGAATCGTAAAGAGAAGAGGAAGAGCAAATGATTTTTCGAAATCAGCTGTTTGTACGGAATGTGTGAACATTGGAACAAAATAGATTAAAGAAAATTTGTAAAAAACACTGAAAAACGTATATATTTTATTATCCATGCCATTTTGTACAAAAAAAAGCAAAAGAATATATTTCCGCAGTGTTATATTTTTTTGAGTGAAGTGCTTTCATAATTGTAAGTGTGTTTTTGTCGTTCTTTTGGCCAATTCCCTGCAGTGGCCACCAAGTTTTGTTAAAACCGATTCCTGCACGAATATAGTTAAAATTTTCTGAATTTTATGGATGCTAATTTCATTGCACTGGCCTAAAATACTTTATTATAAAGATTTATTTATTCTTTCCGCAAGGATTGTTTACGTTTTCGCTTCACCTTCCTTTACTCCGGCAGCTTGCTTTGGCATATAACTGGACCCAACGAACAGACACAAAATATAGCTGTCTATTATACCGGAATCAATAGCCGCGGCATTATTTGTGGAGTTGGAAAGCAACGCATACGAAAATGGCCAGGCGAGAATGGAAAGGCAAATATTGCGAGATTTGTGTAATCCATTTGAGATGGGTGACGAATTGTAAGAAATTGAACTTAAAAGTGGTAAAGTTTAATGACTTATATTCTTATTTAGGTTCAAAAAAACTTTCGACTTAATAAGAATGCTTTCAAAAATGTGTTACTTTTGCGGGGCAAATACGTCCAAGGACTTCGACATCGACATGTTTTTTTTGACCTGGAAACATATAAAACACAATCATCATCATGCCTTTTACGTTTCTTAACAAGTTTTACTTACATTTTTGTTAAAATTCTGTTATAAATTAATAAAAAGAAAATATTTTTCCGCCAACAAATTTGCAACTTAGAAAAACGGAACTACGATCGAAATGCAGAATACACAAAATCGAACGATTCGAAGTTGGATCGAAAGAGATTGGAACACAGAATACCAAAAGTGCCAAATCGAAAAAATTCCAATCCAAGTCGAAATGCAGAATAGGGCTGATTATTTCTCATGAACAATTGTAAACGCTGTCATAGTGACAGCAACGTTTCACTAAGCATTTAAATATAACGATATCAAGAAAAATTCATATGAAGTACTCCATTCTATATAGTATCGATATTAGAATATTCGATACCCCGCAGCACTAGTATTTATCTCTAATGCAGACGTCGGCAAATAGTGGAACAATTGTGCACACTCAATTCACGCGTATTCTTATTCTCTTTAGTTTAGTAGTCGCTGAGCATCGATTGTGTGCGTCGCTCGCAATGTTGACGAATGTTCCATATGTATATTAGGATTACATATTTTGTAAACAAAAAGGGGGTGCATATTCTACAAAAAATAATAATAATAATAGGATAAACGATTATTTTACTGAGTAGAATTTGCAAAATTGAAAAAAAAAATAATAATAATAAGATAGATTTTGTCTTGTTGCTTGCTAATAAACGAATGAACAACTCAAAACGATACATCAAATAATATGCGCGATCATCGCGCTCTCACTAACACATCTGCATTTTCATTTTGCCGACGTCTGCTCCAATGCAACACCGACAACTTACATCTTCTCCTCTCGTTTACTTTGTTAAAGGTAATTTCACTCCTTTATGGGTTCATGCACCGCCGGCTTTTTTTTTCAAAATTTAAAACTTCGTTCGACTTATTTTTTTTTCCTACACTTAGTTGTGATTTAGCATGGTCCATTCGGTTGAAAATGATTTTAAAACTTTTAAATTTAGCTCTGTTTGAAATTAAAACTGAGACGGGTGTGTCATGAGACAAGGGTAAACTTAAAAAATATCAGATTTGAATATAAACCAGCAAATTCATCATCGGAATGAGCTACATGTACCAGAAATATAAAATTCAAAACTTTGTTGACCCTATAAAAACATTTAGCACACTGGTTTAAGTATGAAGCTCTTAAATAAGTTTCTAGAAAAAAATATCGAAATTAAAACAAATTATAAATCTAAATGGTTAGCTCTACAGGTTTGTCACGTTGACAGTACTTTTCATAGGCTTGTATATCCTCAGTTTTCAACTATAAATTCATCTTCCTTGTGAAATATAAATGCTGGCAGATAAGCGGTTTTGCAATTTGGCGATACCTGATTTTACAAATACATCGACGATTTGTATATTTGTAGAAACCAAACGCTTCATTTAAACCTTCCTATTAATATGACTTAGAAATCCTTTGGTATATAATTATTAAAGATAGTAAGGCAGTTCAGTGTTTTGTGCATTTGGTATTGGAAATGTTGCACGATATCTGCTAAAGCCACCATATCTCAAGGGTCATAGTATGCCACCATTCTTATTTCAGGTGGAAGTTTGTGCTGACGAAATTTTGACTTTCATAAAATTACAGGTTTGGCAGTGGCGGGCTCTTACTCTATATTCTGTGTTGAAAAAATATAATACAGGGTTTGATATTGCGTATTTGCAATGACGTAGCAAAAGCGTAGTTATATGTTTTAATAGTGTCAGTCTCATCGACGTTTCTAGGATGGATCTCCACTTACTTAACAGAAAGGAAGCAAAAAGTGATCTTTAAAGACGCCTCATCGCAATTCATCAAAGTTACATCTCGCGTACCTCAAGGAAGCCATCTTGGGCCGCTATTGTTTTTATTATTTATCAATGATCTTCCAAGTATGTTAACTAGCTCCGAGATTTTAATGTACGCCGATGATGTAAAGTTCCTTAGACCCATTCAAAGCCCTGGAGACAGACTACTTCTTCACAACGATTTGGATAGCTTAGTTCAATGGTGCAAGGCCAATGAAATGGCCCTCAACCTAAACAAATGCAAATTCATGAGTTTTACTAGAAAATCATATCAGATACATAATTATTCATAGGTGACTACCAGATTGAGCAAGTTACTAGCTTCATCGATCTCGGTGTCACAATGGACCCCAAACTGGACTTCAAATATCATATTGAAACTTGTGTGACTCGATCTAGAGGTGTGTTAGCTTTCATTAAACGATGGTCAAAAGAATTTATGGACCCTTACGTCACAAAAGCACTCTTTACTGCCTTAGTTCGACCGATACTAGAATACGCGTCAATTGTTTGGAACCCACGGTATCAGATTTATCGTGACAAGCTGGAATCGGTTCAAAAACAGTTCCTGCTTTTTGCGTTAAGTCACTTATCGTGGGATCCAACAAGGAATCTTCCATCCTATAATAGCCGGTTGAAGCTTATTAACCTTCCTTCCCTTCTTCCCTTGAGAGCCGCAGGGAAATGGGTGTATTGTTCATGGTGAAATTATTGGGAGGGATTGTGAATAGCCCATTTTTACTTAGTGAGATAAAGATTAATGTCCCTATGAGGCCATCAAGACATTTTCAACCACTCTTCCTGAGTACATGTAGATATAATTTTGAAATGCACGAAGCTTTTCGTTGTTTGTGTCTGGATTTCAACAAGCACTACATCAATTTCGATATTTCAGATTCGCCCTTCTTAATAAAGAAAAGTATAATATTTAACCTAAATTAGAAAATGCTTATCTAATGCAAGCACATGCAAATCAAAACACATAAGTGTGATAAGATCATACGCATAATAAATACATTACAAAAACGTACTGGTCACTGCGTCATCTACAACATACATTACATCTCACGAGAGCCCCCTACTGGGCAAACATGAGCATTTCGCGTTGGCTCCTTTATGAGCGCTTCACGTCGGCTCCCTAATGGGCACACAGCTCCTTTCTGAGCAATTATCATCCTTCAGAGATCCTCACGACGGCTGCCTGCTTGGGCATACGTATAAGAATTGATGCATAACAATCTAAATATGTTATTTATATCGAATATACTACATATTTTAAGTAAATTGAACATTTTAGTCTGTATAAATTTTTAAATTATAGACTAATAAATAAATAAATAAATAAATTGTGTAAATATGCTACACCAGTTTGCAGATGCAATGATGCTAGACCATTTGCACAAAATCCTGAACTGCCATAGTCTAAATATCTAACGTAATTTTCGATTAGCATTTTCTGACCCCAAAAAATGTAATTCGCTGCTGTACTGCAATTCATAAACAAAGCAGCCAGAATATTTAACACATAGTATTTATCTTAAAGAATTTTTACTTAAAATGTAGGATTTTTAACGAGCATTCGTGTTATAATACTTAGTTTCATATCATATACTGAGTTTTCTGTAGTTAGCCAATGTCTAAAAAATATCCTTATGCTTTGTAATAAGTTAATAATATTAAAAAGTATATATATGTATATATGTATGTATGTATATTCCAATTAAACGGTTTCTAATTGGCTTTGTATGACATTTTGCATTTTTACAGCGAATGGTAGGAATTCCCTTTGCATCTTAGCGAAATGTGTTTTAATATGTTTTGTTAGATTATCGCTACGTTTGGCTGCGTAATTGCATGAAGGACATTGAAATATTGGTCGTTCAGTCGTAAATCGACATTCGAAACGCCGATGGCGACTTAAGCTTTTACGTGTTTTATATGTTTTACCACATTGATCGCAAGAGTGTTGATACCAGGTTAAAAGGAAATCTGAACATACAAACCATTCATTTTGTATGACAATTACATATTTTTTGTTATTTATAATGGAGCGATGTGGCAATGTTTCAATGTGATTCGATGATTGGCCCCATGGTAGTGTACGTATTGATGATGTGGCGTGATTGATTGATGTGGTGTAAGTTAGGTGAATGGATAGTGAAGAGTTTCGAACAAGGAGTAGAAGAAGATAATATACACATTTTTATAAATCTTCTACAGATTCACAATTATTCAAACAAAAAACAAAACGAAACAAGAAAAATTCGTGTTGATGGATTTATGAGCAAAAACATAAACAAAAAAACATCTCTAGTAAATACACCTACACATACTCGTAAACTACGTACATAACTAAAAGAGAACAAAACGATAATTCCAAAATTATTAAAAAAAACAAGCTTTGTAAAATTTTAAATTTATAGAATTTGGGAGCTTATTTCATTGCGATTAATTTGAGGATACGTTTTTACATTTTGCATACCCATCAAACATAGAAGTCAGCTATAACTTACTTAATTGGCGCTCAACCGTTTAAACGGTAATGACCGTACAAGGCACGCCAGTCGCTTCTTCGTTCTGCTAACTGACACAAAAGGAAATCGTTTACCGCCTGTTCCTTCCAGGGCAGTCTCAGCCATTAGTTATTAATAAATCTGAGCTTCCCTTCCGCTATATGGCAAACTACTACAAATTATTGACAGCTACTTTGCTACTGCTTTAAAGTCCGGTTCTTGACATAACCATATAAAGATAAAGAGTCGCAGAAAGTATTCCTACCCACATTGGTACTAGAAAACAGAGGGCGTTGTACCGAGTTGGTAGAGGTAGCTAGAGGAAGACTTGATCACAGTTGGTGTCGTGACTCGTTACAGAGTGGCCTAAATCACCTAGCGCCAATTAATTGTGATGATGATCCCATTTCCATAAGTTAGTCTCCACTTTTTGGAGATTTTATTTTTCGTTTTGAGTATACTTTGACTTGGCTAATTTTTATTTGCGTTACTTAATCGGAATACATTCCATTATTTTTTATGATTTTTTTAGGTTAAATCAAATAAATACTTCCGAGGAGATTTTGGCAGAGCTTCTCTTGCAATTTGTGCCGTGCCCTGCGCTCGCCAGGCTAAGACTCCAGCTATTACCCTGCAGTTAAACGCTAAACATTGTAGTTCATTGAATAGAATTTTATGGGCATATTGTTACGTTTGGATGGTTCATTGATTAGAATGAATATTGAGGATATTTGGATATTCACTTTTAAATTTTATGATTAAATTGACAACAAAATGAATTTCAGCTAATTTAGCAATAACGTGATTTTTCAACACAAATATTAGAGTTGCTAAGGAAATCATCCCGGAATGCAATCCATGCATTCCCTTTCCTGGACTAACACTTTTTGATTGTAGCCTCTATATCTTTTTTTGGAATGATGAATACATTTTTTTAGTCCCTATTCTTTTTGTTAGTCTGAACTAAATATCCCTTTTTGCCTTTTAATATTATATATTGTTATATAAAGTGACCATAATTCGACCTTTATGACCAAAAGAGTAAATTCTTGAATTATAAGGCCCAGTTTTCATTGCGAATTACCACTAAAGTTAAAAGAAAAGTTAGCTTTACTTCTCCACTTTGGCCGTTTAAACTGAAATGACCAGTTAAATTCTCTAAAATTTTAAACTCCTAATTTGCCGGTTACGTTTCGGTATTTCATAACCTACGTCATCGTTACTTTCTGGCTGTAGGTTTGCTTACAGAATGTCTGCTCTCGCTTTTTTGCTACAGACATTTACGCCTTCTGTGGTCCTATTATGTAACTGATTTGGAAAGAAAACTCTTCCGCATTTGAAAAAAATGTATGTAATTTGAAAGCATTCGAATCATATTTCCATTCGAATCGAGTTGCATAATAGAGCCTCTGGTCTGCTGAACGGTGAAAATATCAGTCATATCGATCTTATTTATTTTTTATAGTTTTTTCTTTTCTAAAAGCGTTTATGCTGCTATGGCCGACAGTAAAATTTTTACATATATTTTTTAAAACTATGGAAAAGATTATGTGTTTTCTCTAGACACCGGTAAAGCAAGTATATAAGCATTGTGAATTCCTACAAGTGTGGATTTCTTCTATTCCTCCATTGCCATACAGACCTGCCAAATAAGGATTACCGGGAAAATGGCTGTCACGAATGGCCAAAGAATGAAAGTAAGGTTTGTTATTTTCGCTCGGTAATAAAACTCCCTTGGTGTGGCCAATTGGCGCCAGTTGGCAGGGAGAAGCGACTGGCGCGCCTTGCTGGGCGGCCATAACCGTTTAAACGGTTAAGCGCCAATTAATTTGTATTTCAAACAAACTTTTCTTTGAAATGCGTCTATACAAAAGCAGGCTGCATATTAATATTCGTTTATTAACTTAACAGTTAGTTAACAGAGAAACTAAGAGCAGTCAGTTGAGCAAAAAACAGGTGATCGAGGCTGTTTACTATTGTGAACGTTTTTTCAAACATTCGCCACTTGTGTGCATTCACAGTAAAAATATGTATTTTCATGTACCTCCCACCAAATTATAACGACCTCTTATAAGTAGCTAAGATATTTAATAAAAAAAACTGTGCTTTAATGTATTTTTTACAACAAACAAAGGAATATGAGTGAAATTTAGTATTTTCTTTTAATTTTCTGAAAACAATTCCATCATCAAACAAGCCAAACATATGTAAGTGTAGTTTAAGTCATACAAAGGATTGCGGAATTGACCTATAGGATGCTGATATATGTATGTACCGACTTTTATATCAAAAGGCATTCAGCTGATGCCTAGATCGACTCACATGTCAACTGATATGACCCTGATTCATAGACTGAGTAGTATGCCAAAGCTTATTGTGGATAGGAGCAACACAGATATAAGATCTAGAAGCATAGGTCCTAGAAAACTTTTAGTATATGCCAATAAGTAGGGTGACCAGATCGTCCGGACGCCAATCCGGGACGCCATTTTCAAATCCTCCCCCTATACTCCCGAGGCTGTATTGGAAAAAAGAACTGAACGATTTTCAAAATCTCAGAAAAACAAGCCACATTCAGATTCGCAGGTTGTTTTCTCATCTTACTTCGAATTTAGTAAAATCCGGGACGGCGGGACGCATGGTCACCCTACCAATAGGAAAGAGTAATGTTATAACATAAGTTTCTGATGGGGTTTTTCAGTTTGGTCGTTGAGCAAACTTTTTATAACACTATAGACTCATTTTATGTGGGGTCCTCACTGACCAGCCAGTTCAACCTAACCCAACACACACCACTGCGGCCGCCAAAAACCAAATCAAAATTACAAATAAGTAAAAACGACAGCGGCGCATTAGTGCGAACAAAAAATATTTACAAACATATTGAGCATTTATTATAGTTTGCCAACTTGAATTACTGACACTCAGTTCGATGTTAGCTATTTTCATTTACAGAAATCCTACCGCTAACCGGAGATGGAAAAAACAGTACAAGTCATGATTGCCACCAGCTCTATATCTAAAACGAACACACAGTGAAGCCAAAACGTGGAATTTTCTTCCACTCGTGGGATTTTTTTTAACAAAAAATCAGCTAAAAGGTTAAAAGCGATTTCAGAAATATTTTCCATTGCTCAGTGAACAAAAATCTGTATAATATGGACATTGGAAAAGACAGGCACCAGTGCGTATACGGAACATTTTTTTTTATATAAAAGAGTTATATACATACAAAATGTACAAGTAAATCTAATATAAGCGTGTTAAAAATTTTGCCATGCGAGACCAAGGGTATAAAATCATATAAATAATTTTTTGCATATACATACATACGTATGCATGTACGAATATGTAAGCAAAATTTTATATTTAAGAAACTTTTTTTTGTGGGAAAAAAGGATTTTCCCACTCGAATAAGGGAAAAAATGGAAAATGAATACAATTTCGTGTGATCTTTCTTTTCACGACTCGATGGCATCACTGCATCCGCAAGGCAGGTGAATTATTGCAGAGAAACTTTTCACGGCAAAAATGCACTCGGCGCGTTTGCCAATGAACGCCAACGAAGGCGACAAACTGCCAAGACCATACCGATATAACTAATCGCTTTAAGAGCTAGCTTGAGATTCCATCGGAAGCGTCTGGTCATGAGGTGCGTATGAAAGCGGTTAAATCAACTGGCTCGCTATACAAACGTGTAACGCAACATCATTCCCAGCAGAGCGGGTTTAATAATGATGATTCTTCTTCTGTATGAATAAAAAAATTACTTTGAATGTTTGTTGGGCATACTCAAATAGTTATTTACGTATGTAAATAAATATGTACTACGAAATAAATTCAAGAACTATGAAAATCATGATCACATCAAGTAAAGATCTACCACAATACATACATACATACATATGAACATATAAATTACATACAAACATATAGTATCGTTACCTTCATGACAAGCTACTAAGTTCATAATTTAAATAAAGAAAAAAAGCATTTATACATAAATACTATTTATAATAACTAATATCTAATAATTTAAAATGTTCATATGTAAAAAAAGCATTCTAAACGCAACAAAACTTTAAAAAAATGCAACCTTTTCTTCGAAAATTACTTAATAAGGCAAATCTTTGTAAAATTATTCCTGAATAAATTTTGGACAGATAACTTAATTTTGAATAGTTTTCCGGTTGAAAATTTTTCCAAAAACTCAACGTTTACTCATTATATAAAAAAAATATTTTGTAGGTTGACTGAAAGAAAACAACAAACAAAATAATTTATTAGTCATTTAAATAAATTTTCTTTAAATAAGCAAAATTATCTGTATTCGTAAATAACCGATAAAAAATTATTTATCTTTTATTCGTTATTCGAATAAATTTTGGCCAACTCTGAGCATAAAGAAAAAACTAGATTTTAAATAATAATGAAACTGATATTAATGCTCCAAAACTGAGGTAATTCTATACGACAGCATGACACTCTTAAGACACAACCAAAATACCAGGATCGCGAATCCCAAAGTGGAAAATAAAAATGTTGCTTCTGTTATGAGATATTTGGTTGTTATGTTATTCTACACAGGAAAAATATTGTGTACAAAGGGATTCACGGATTTAATTTTGATCCCACCCCATTGTTGAACCGACCAGGGTTATTTTCCATAATCGCGGCTTAAGGCCGCCAACGCAGAAAAGTCTTCTGCACAAAAATATTATGAATCACACCACCAGTTTCGGAGAGACCCGGGGTCATTTTTCGTCTTTTCGCTAAAATCTTTTGAACGACTCCAAATTTTTCCTTTCCGTTTTCGGATTCGCGTCTTTTGACACCCCTCCCGATATTTCTTGAGTTGTATTAAGAGTTTCATGCTGTTGTATAGAAACTAAAAATAGCACATCGATGTTCTTTAACAATTGTGAACCCACCAGACATAAGAAAAGTGACCATCTCACCCAAATTTGTATTACTGCAAGCGAAGCCTTCGCCTCAGGCATCAAAATTAATAAAATGTGGAGTTTGGTCGCCGATTAAGTCAAACCGTGAACACAGCTTTGACAGATTGACGACACTGTCGGCATTTTGACGATTTTCATCTAGAATGACGCTTGGACGATTTTGTGATGAAAAATTACGATTTAAGCCTGTCTTCTATGTAAGATATTACTTTTAAATGTATATGTCTATGGCGGCCACCGTGGTGTGATGGTAGCGTGCTCCGCTTACCACACCGTATGCCCTGGGTTCACACCCTGGTCAAAGCAACATCAAAATTTTAGAAATAAGGTTTTTCAATTATAAAAAAAAATTTCTAAGCGGGGTCGCCCCTCGTCAGTGTTTGGGGCAAGCGCTCCGAGTGTATTTCTCCCATGAAAAGCTCTCAGGGAAAACTCATCTGCCTTGCAGATGCCGTTCGGAGTCGGCATAAAACATGTAGGTCCCGTTCGGCCAATTTGTAGGGAAAATCAAGAGGAGCACGACGCAAATTGGAAGAGAAGCTCGGCTTCGGAGGTTATCGCGCCTTACATTTATTTATTTTTTATGTCATTCTTTGACGCTTTGCTCTTCGTATGCCTGCTTAAAGCTACCCAGCAGTGTAGAAACATTGGTGCACAATGTGTATAATTACGTTTCCAATAGTTCTCAGAGAAGTACTCAATTGAAAAATATAATTGCGCTATTGGAATTGCAGCCAAAAAAGATGCTACATCCATGTCAAACTCGCTGGCTATCCTTAGGGGCAGTAGTATACAGAGTATTAGAACTTTGTGAACTATTAAAAATATTTTTTAACCTCGTTGTTAATATTGACAAAATAGACAGTGCAAAGACCATTCTTGATAACTTGGATGATATGACTGAAATTTATCTCCCTTCCTGAAGTATATCCTTCAAAATATTGTAACGAATGTTAGCAGCACTGAGCGATGCTATCGTCTCTAAGCCGATGCTAACCAGTGACGTGAATGCACATCAATAATTCAATCATTATGTATCTACATAAACGAATAAATAATTGCGTCTACACATATGTACGTATACGAACATTTGAGCGGCAATGCACAAATACATGCATATATCTTATCTGAGTTGTCACAAGAGAGAGCAATAATTTGTGCACGTAGTTGTGGCTGGCGATTTTGTAGCCGAACTAACTAGTAACTTCTGGAAATCGAAGAGCCTAGAAGTATGCAGCGTAAACTATAAAAGCGGGGCAGGCGAGCAAGAAGTAGTTCAGTTTGATTTGAGATTTGGATTAAGCGCTATCTAGCGAGCTATAGCAGTATTATTTTGAATAGTAGAGTTTCATTTGAGCTGTCAATCAGTTTGGTTATTAAGTAAGCTATTCGTTGCAAATTACAAGTGTTATTGTGAAGTACTTGAATAAAGGCCATTTTTCCATTATTCAATATTGGAGTTATTTATTCAACAGTTTAGTGATTCGAACTTAGCAGAGGATTGCAAATAAGAGGATTTGCAGCAAATTCGTTACAATATTAATAAAGTTAATAAAATTTTCCAGAGTGAGGGGCTTCAAGTACATAATATGTATTCAGAAATAAAAAGACTATATTTAAGCATATTCATATATGTAATACTCCTATATTGCTAATAGAAAATGCTGGCAATGTGTTTTGATTTCGAAATCAAAACAAGACAGCCTATAAAATGTTTGTGATTGTAGCAGCATAAGTGTGACAAAAAAAAAATTTAAATTTTGGTACATTCCATTATTGAATACAAAAACAAAAACGTTTAAACAGAAATATATCGGCACTCTGATGTTTGGGAATGTACTTAGCTCTTTGTAGCAATATAGGAGTATTACATATGTATATGAATATAATTTTGTAAAGCCGGAATGCATTACATTATACAACATAGAAATTTTAGATTATAAAAACATTTAAAATATATTGCAAAGTGATCAGATTTATATAGGAGTTTATGCGATGGATAAGCTTATCGCCTCTAACATTTCTGAGCAAGATCGCACACCATCGATCAGAAAATTGTGCGGGATATTGATAGCGAGTAGAGGGAATTAAAGTTTTTAGAATTTAACACGTATTTTGAAGGCATTTCTAAGGTACCTCCAGAAGTTTTTTGGAAAACTGTTCTACTATCAAAAGAGCTGACTCTACATACGCTTTTTCTAATTTATGTGCATTCGTTGCAAATCTAATTTGCCTGCCACACTCTTTAGCGAATGTAGAACGAATTGTTTCCAAAATAAATTTAAACAAAACCAAAACCCGAAACCGTCTGGAAACTGATACATTAAAAGGAATATTGCTGGCCAAGATTATTTAAAATTTAAAAACTTTTCCTGCCATAATATTGAACGGCAAATAAATATGCTAAAAAAATTAACGCGAAAATGTATAAAGAAGAAATTAAAATTATATAGGAGTTTATGCGAGGTTCGATTCGAGCTCAAAGGAAAAAAAATGACTGAAAACAAGTACCTTTTGTATGTAATACAAAATTTATATTTTAAGAGGTTTTTTTATTTATAAAATAATGAATTAAAAACGATTTTATATGTTTATGTGGCAACAAAAAATAACAAAGACAATTTTCAAAAACACGCTTTTAAACTTAATAATGTTGAATGAAATCCGCCGATCTCATTTTTGTTTCCGGCGAATACAATCGTACGTCCCTAACCCAACTTCGTCCTAACTCAACTTTGGTTGTTATTGCTTATTGCCATAGATATGACGATTTTTTGGGCCGCGTCTGTGACGACTTGGAAAAAAAATATATGGCAACGCTGCGTGAACATAACATTAATCGATTACAATTTACGTGATACGCATGTATGTGCTACATTGGAGCGCATCAAGAAAATGAATTGAAGTGTAAAATTTGTTTTTCCCATAACTTTTATTTTGATCTTTGATTTCAATGAGTGACATATTTTTTGCCTAAAGCCAAAAAATAGTTTCGCTCTATTTACAGGGTGCCACAATTTGCTTTTTTTTTTCTTTTTTAAAACTCCATTAGGGGGATATTTTTAGTTTTTTTTAATTCATTCATCGTGTCACGCTCTAATATCCATGGACGAAAAAGTAAAAAAAAAATTTCAAGTTCAAAAACAAGAGGTTTAAAGGTTTACTAAGAAAACAAAATGATGTTCCCTAAATGAAATAGTGGTCGCCGTGGCTTACAGCAATTATGCTGGCCCGCCATACCCAGGGGTGGCTTTTCTTAATTCAATATCGAACATGGAGTATCAAATGATCGTTTTCGCTTTCCATTACAAAACATGTCGACGCGTCGTACCCAACCTTCGATAAAAGCTGTTCGGTACGTAATTAGCCATCGAATTGCATATTCGTAGGTTGAAAATTTATGCTTTTGAATTATTTATTAAACGATTTTTACACTGTTATACAATAGAAAATATTTTGATATCTTCAAAAACATTTCTAAACGCTTTTTGTAATATGGAAACTAATGTACTCATACCAAACGATCTCGTTGAGCGTTCGATATCGAACTGAAGTATCAAACCGACGAGTGTAAGCGTATTCCGCCTACCACACCGGGGACCCTGGGTTAACGCCCCGGGCAAAGCAAGTTCAAAATTGTAGAAACAAGTTTTTCAATTAGAAGAAAATTTTTCTAAACGGAGTCGCCCCTCGGCAGTGATTTCGCAAACACTCCGAGTGTATTTCTGCCATGAAAAGCTTCTCTGTGAGAGCTCATCTGCCTTGCAGATGCCGTTCGGAGTCGCAATAAAACACATAGGCCCCGTCCCGCCAATTTGTAGGAAAAATTAAAAAGGAGCAAGAAATCGGAACAGAACCTTGGCCTAAAATCTCGACGGAGGTTATGGCGCCTTGCATTTTTTTCTAGTACTCTAGAGCTATTAATAAAACAACGACTATCATATGTTACAGAAGTTAAACCGAATTTTCTTTTTAAAACGACAATTGATTTCATTGTAAGCTTCTTTTTGAAACTGTGTGCAAAGCCTCATTTGTCTTCTAGGATCGGAAATACATGATAACTCGCATTCTAAGGCAGCTGTATCGATCGCATAAAATGATTTAGAATCCGCCCGAGATTTCTTGCAAAATTGAGAAGTTTTTGTTAAGCGAGCTGAGCCTATTGAGGTGAAATTCATCAACTCCTTTATGTTTATCTTTAGAACACACGTTGGGCGGATAAGCCGTCAGACTTAAGGATCAGGATCTAATTAGGTCGAGGCTCTCGGTTTTTACTTGCCAACCAATAAGCTCTTACTTTACTAGTAAGATTGCCGTAATGGTCAAACACAATGTGTTGCCAATTCCAAATGAAGTCTGATTTACATCATTTAACGTGCTAAAAAAGCTGGGTTAAATATTTAACTTATTAATCTTTCCTCTGCAAGGCAATTTGTTTTTTAAAAAAATTAACTCTGAGTTAAGCAGGTAACCTGCACTCAGGTGAAAAAACACCTAAGTTTTCAGGAAAATCATGAAATATCGAGCTACGTAAATTCTCTATCCAGGAGGCGATCCGTACCCTGTTTATGCTCTTTATATGTACGAATGTAACTACGCATTGTGAGCAGGAGCAAGAATAAAAACGTATTGTGTACAAGTTTAAAAAATTCAAAAACCTAAAACAAATGAACACTCACTCTTTTTTAGTACAACTTATTTGCTTGTATTTGATTTCGAATAAAAGTTACAATTTAGTTTATATTTAAAAAAACAAAAAACCATGTATATATACATATGTACGTACAACAATGGATAATACATAGAATACATAAGTTAATTTAATATAATAATAAGTTTTTAAAATATATATTCCAATATATTTCCAAACGGTTGACAATAGCACAAAAGCCCAACAGGCAATGATGCGACACAAAGCTTTGATGGGAACACAGTAAACGTTTTGAAATGTAGATATGTAGTAAATGATGAGATATATCAGTGAGAAGAAGTTTGTAGATATTCTACTACAACATAAATCAAGGTTGCACGTGCGAAAGTTGAAAATAACAAAAAGTATAAATGACCAACTTTTTGTGTACATCGGAATATTATACATATACACATACATATATATTTTTTTTAATCAGAGAATAAAAGTTGTAGTTATAATAGTAGTTGTAGCTGAAGATGTGAAGTTGTAATAGATGAATTGTAGAGATCTAAAAGAGATTTAGTTTAATATCAATTAGTCCAATACAATAAAAGAGCTTCTAAATAATACAAATTTCATTTAAGACGGCGATGTGCAATTATTTCAGAATAAGCTTGTATACCTTTTAGTAATACCCAATTTCGCAGTAAAAGCAAGTGCGTTTAGATTGTCTGAAAGTATAATATTTATATAAGGAATTTACACACTTCATTTGTACATATGTATATATGTATGTATGTACATATGTATGAAAACAACTTACCGTTTATAATTATCAGAAAAAATAATTCGATTTATGTATATCTATTTTTAATTTATTTTATATAATACACACATCGTACATATAAATAGTTGATTCAAAACAAGAAACATATATTTAGTAAGTAAATTCACAATGTATGTTTGAGTGTTATGCATTAATATAATTTAAGGATAAAACTTTGTAATATTTCAAAATCAATTTTTAACTCTTTAAGCACACGAGTCAATGAGTTCCGTTATGAAAGCGTATGTGCATAAATTTTAAAGACTAGAATCCTACAATTTCCGTTTTAAATAATATCTAAAATAATTTATTTTTTTTTTTTATATTTTTTTTTTTTTTTAAATAATTCGTCTATGAATAAAGGTGACTTGTTGCATTTTTGTATTTTCTTTGGTCAATGTACGGTTGGGCCATGTAAGAAAGAATTTATTAAACGTACATAAGCTATTTAGCCCACCGAAGAAGCGAAGGTCAAAACCATTTAAACGGTTAAGCGCCAGTTAAGTAGTTATTAAGCCATTTGTGACATTTCACCTTTTTCTTTTCATGACTTGAAGTATACTATGTAATGTGTAGGTATGTATGTATGTATGTAGCTATTTTATGAATTGTAGCAACTTTGGTCTAATAAAATAAGCCAACATGAAGTGTCGCTAAGCTCAGCTCTTAATATCAATGTTGTTGGTTTTTTTCTTCTTAGGTGTCAAATCAAATAAATAATTTAAAATCTAGATGGGATCAACTGTATACATTTTTGTTGCTCCCTGGAGATCTTGTTAACCGTTAATACAAAATATTGGCTAAGAGGATTTTTGGCTTTTGTTTCATTATAAAAATGTAAAATACAGAAATTCTTTACTAAAACGATAAATACGAGTGCATAAGCAAATGAATGAACGAAAAGTGACAAATTATAATACTTTTTGGTAGTGTGTCCTAATTAAAATATACATACATATGTAATACATAGTCAGTAAAAGTGCTATGCAGCATAAACAACATTGTGGAAAATCAAGTTTTTGAAGGTTTGGAATTGAAGAGTTCAAGCTAAATTTTCACCGAGTCACCTATGCTGAAATGAAAGGCGACATTTTCGCTTTTCCTTTTACAACCTTTAGGATACTTTTGTAACACTATATCGATAATTTAACTTTTTTTATAGTTCAGGATAATTAATGTTAGAATACTTTTCTGAAGAATATCGTTTTACACTGATTTGAAAATATTCAAAGATCTAAACATTTGCGAGAATAAAAGTTCAGCTATAACATAATTTGCTGTAGAGAATTCTGGTTACGCCATTTAGCACTTTTACCGAGTATGTACCAGTTTATACTTAATATTAAGCCAGTAAAATAAATTAGTGTACTTTTCTCTATTAAATAGCTAGCGGAGTGATTATTAGTATTTGTTATTAAATCAAAATGAATAGATCCCGTTGCAGGAAGGACTCTGCCTGGTGATATAAGTTTTCAAAATTAGTTGAGGAATGCTTATTCAATATTGTAATGCTATCCCAATCTTATGTGGCTTGCATTTTTTCCATATGAAAACGATTGCCACCACGGCAAGCGAAAACGAACAACACGAATTGATCAGTAGGAAACATACTACTAAACGAGCATGGCTCTCGTTCGTTTGTGAGCCCATATACAAAAATACGTACACTTATATGTGTGTTATTTCGATAGAGTGTAGATATGACATACGCATTCACGCATTCAGATGAGAATACCGACCACTGTTATAAACTCGTACAGCAACAACTACGATCCAACGTTAATATGAAATCCGACTGTTGATTTGGTCGCCATTGCTTTAAAGGAAATATACATATACGTAATTGTGCTGCAAAAATGCATACCTAAACAATATCCCAAAACTTTCAGTTAAAAAATTTTTATTGAAAATCGTCACGTTTGATGTTGAACCTTTTTTCTTATAATTTATCTTTTTTTTAGATAAAAAAATGCCGAAACTAACACTACAGTTAAGTTGAGCTAAGAAGGTCGCACCTTAGCAAAATCATTAATAAATATTTAAATTAATATAAATTTGAAAATAATGTTGCCCTTTTGGTTCTTCTCAGCTTTATCGTGAGTTTGTTTCATTATAAATAATAAATATAAATACAGCCATTTTACATAGCGCCAGGTGGCCTATTTCAAAAGTTAGAATATAAATATGCAACATGACGTTTTTTTTTTTTTCAGAAAATACACGCCATAAATTTGTTACCCTTTCAACAATCCGAAAAGAAAATTAATTGGTAAACTAGAATGAGAATTCATACATATGTCTTATATAGTATATTTTACCGTTTTAAGTCGTTTACGGATTGTGAAAAGGAATTAAATTAAATTAATTAAATTTATCCGGCCTCTGTCGCTTTGTATATGAAAGGCAATCGTTTCCTATTCATATATATATATATTCCATGATGCTCTTTAAAATTTCGTTTTGGGTTTTTACCTAAATCATCCCTTTTTGAATATTATGAATGTTTAACTATAACACTTGGTTTTCATTAGGGCAAAATAACTGACATCAAGAACTGAGCTTCTCCATTATGTGGCATAACTAACTCGAAGTCGATAGAGCAGTGTGTGGTCAAATCCCAATCTAAAATTTCTGCAACGCGAAAAATTGTCTTCTTATTGAAAAA
The DNA here is from genome assembly GCF_040869045.1 of Eurosta solidaginis. Classification (NCBI taxonomy): domain Eukaryota; kingdom Metazoa; phylum Arthropoda; class Insecta; order Diptera; family Tephritidae; genus Eurosta; species Eurosta solidaginis. Next base: position 288,007,479 of record NC_090321.1, on the reverse strand, counting down.
ACTTGTTTCTGAGATTTTGATGTTGCTTTGCCCGGGGCGTGAACACAGCATCTTCGGTGGGATAGGCGGAGCACGCCATCATCACGCAACGGCTGCCGTTGGGCCATTTCCGCTTTCAATTATTGGACAATTTTCCCTTGTAGTCAAACGATATAACGGCAAACGTATTTCAGGTTATATCATATCACAAGCCGTTTTTACAGATATGACCATGTTTGTGGTCAAATTTGACCTAATGAGGACCAAGCATGACACTTCGAGTAGACAGGTAATTGCTAATATATATGTATGTATGCGGGACCCCTGCCTATTTGTCATTTTGCACAGTGTAGTCAAAAAAAGTAAAAACTTTGTGAAAATATAAAGCAAAAAGTGTTGTGAGCCAACTTATTTTACTGGCTGTTTGTATGTATGTATGTGTATACTTAAATATATAAATAAATAAATAAATAGTAAATTAGTGAGTATTATATAAAATTAGTTTTTTTCCTGATATGTGCACAGTCAAGTGTGTTTGCAAAAATAAATATATGATCAATTGTTGTTGTAGGCGAATGGCATAGTATTGATGAGACGTTCCTTTAATAACGAATTAGATATCAACTGTATGCCTAATTTCATTTTCCAATCTTCTCCGATCGGCTCCACGTTTTGTACGTGAACTTTCTCATTATTGGCGCTACCCGAAAACGAATGGGCGACAATACCTTCGTTCAGAGTATCAGATATTTTCTCTATGTTTTCACCTATTACTGCTGCAGTTGATATGGCTGTAATAGCACCTGTTAGGCCATATGTCGGTTTAATATCATCTTTCGTTTTATTAATACTTAGAGTACCAGCGCCATTAACTTCCCCACCTCCATTGACCCAACTTATTTCTGGACTATTTATAGATTTGTCAGTTTGCTCGTGATGATGTACTCTTTTCAATGATAAATTTTCCGGTGCTGAAGTGTCACAATCATTGGTATTGCCCAAACAACCAATAATGCTTTCGCCACCACTTCGATATCCATTACCGCTTCCACCTCCACTATTACTTGTCTGTTGGGCTACAGCCGGTGGAATGCCATGTTTCGATGTCAAATGTCGTACCATATGATATTTACGTCGAAAACGTGACGGACAAAGATCACAGCTAAAGCGAGGTGGAATACCAATGCATTCGTCTCGCATGTGACGTTGCAAGTGCCGTTTGCGTAAATAACTTTTTCCACAAACTGCACATGGGAAACGTGCATGTGGGTTATTAACAAACATTTCACTGCCGATTAACACTGACGATTTAAAATCATATTTAAGATCTATATTTTGATCCATGTCGAAATTGTAGTGTTCCATGATGATTATGATGATGATGATATTATACACATATGCACATATATACAGATAATGCATTGATATTGATTTGCGGGTGTGCAATTTAACGAGTGGTTCATTATGTAGATGTGTTGTAGTGTTATGAATTTTTATGTGATTTATGAAATGAAAACAAAAATAAAATGAAAAATTATACAAAATGTTTAACCACAAACGTTTACAGATATTGGCGCTGTTTTAATTTTTTTTTACAATTTATTAATTTAGTTTTTTTTTTAATTATTACTTTTGATACAATTGAGCTAGAAAATAATAAAATTTACTCACAACTTGCTGATTTCTACGGCTGTATGTAATTTATGATATCCGAAATCCTTACGACGAAATAAATATTACTTGTACAAAACTTGAATGTATGTATGCTTGAACGCCAACATCAAGCCTATTGAATATATGCTTGAACGCCAACATCAAGCCTATTGCGAACCAAATGCTAAAAATTCAATTCAAATTTACTATTTACCTACAAGTGTGGGCAAATTTCGAATCAACAAATTTAACTATATGTACATATTTTTATTATATTGATTTGACTACAAGTAAATACATATTTTAAATATTAACAAACTACCGTTGTACTAACAACTCCAAATCTGTGTACTTCTAATATATTCTAAAATTATTTTACTACACGATATCGAAATCTAACCAAGGAAATCAATTCAATAAATTTTCTTTTTCGACAAAATACACGAATCCATCGTTGCGTACTCTCTAGAATTTGGTGACTAGATTTACGGGTCCCATTAATCTGTTAGTACATGACTGGTAACCTAAAATTATTTTCAGAACACTGGGTTGTATTAACAAACATATAGACATCCAACATAACTACAAATTCATAAACCCTCGAATTTAATGAGATCCTTCATATAAATACGAATGAGTATCAATCATATTGTTTCTTTATTATTATATTTTATATTTTATTTACATATGTAAGTACTTGCTTATATGTACATACCTTTATAGTTACACACCATATAATATTGTATTTATAAATTTTCTATCATAATAAATAACTAAAACACGCCTAACACTAAGCTTAATACAGAAACAAATGGAATAAAATGAGAAGCAACAAAAAAATCTGACCACTATAGCTGCAGAGCCAACGCCAGAAATGTATAGGCTGCTATCTACAGAATAGAATGCACATTTTAGCCATAGGAGGGTAGTGTGGATCCGTAATTCATATCAAGCAAGAGCATGTATGATATTGCCGTCTTTCGATTTCAAATTAACTGTCAAATTGCCTATTTGTAAACTTATTACCGGTCAGACAGCCAAATACAGAGGTAAATCACGTCAACGCCGTATATATCTACGCATAATGGTCTGCTCCCCTACCATACCAAGGTTCAACACCAGGGAAAAATCACAGCATAATGCTTTAGAAAATTATTTCTAAATGTGGTCTTCGGTCAGCAGTTATTTAACAAAACCTCACGAATATATTTATGCCATAAAAGGCTTCTCAAGAAAAATGTATCGGCCTTTCAAATGCTATTCGGACTTGCCAATTCGTTGGAAAAAATTAAATATACCCGCTACAAATTCGAAGAGAAGTTCGTCATATATCTCCTCGGAAGTATGTCGAGTCAAAGTTTATTATTTCAATATCTAAGTTGCACCGACGTCATACGTCATGTTTTACAGCAATCTGATCACGAGATTGAAGATCTTTCTCATATTCAAACCATCTTACACCATCAAAAATCAGTTCAAAGATGCGAAAAGATTTGGGATCTCCTAACGACTAGGTGCTCCGGCTCCGAGAATGCCGGTTCTACACTCACTAAGCTTCTAGGACTAATAGGCAACATATTCGGAAAATATGAACTCTTTCATATTTTCGACGCTGGCTCTTGCGATTCTTGGAATGCTTTTAACGGGGAGAAAATTTATTTGGAAAATTTATAACACAACTTTGTTGTTGTAATAATATATTACTACTAATTAAATATTTACATTCACATTTTCTTGTTGTGAATACCATGTTTTTGTCGCATATGTAACTTCAAGTCATACTTCCAAGAACAAGAAAATGCACAAAACCCGCAATGGAATTGCATAGCCGTTTTTTTTGACGCCGCAACCACCGAATGTGGAGATCCTTTGCTAGATGTGTTAATGGCATGCTTTCCACTGCTATTGGTATTTTCAACAATAATATTAGCAGCGCTACCTGTCGTTGTCATCTTTTCCATATTTATATTGGGTATTTCTGTAGGGAAGTTAATCGCTGTTCCAGTCGATACTTTAGATGCAGTATCTTTAGCAATTGAGGCAGCTGCAGTGATTGTTGACTGAGGTATGAGCATTGAACTACCAATTAGATTTGCTAATTGAATTGAGGCAGCAGCTGATATTTGACAACCACTACAATTGTTGTGATGTGTTGTTGTGGTTGATGATGATATGGGAAGGGCAGTGGCTGACGATGCATGAGCCGCTAAAATAGCTGTTGATGTTGCTTTTGTTGTTGATGGTGATGATGTTGAATTTGTTGTTGTTATTGTTAATGTATTTGCCATGCTATGTTGTGGTTGCATGATTTGTAAATGTTGTTGTTGTGATTGTTGAACAAAACAATTTCTACAACATTTGTACATGGTTCGTATCGAAATTTCCGGCTCAATAACATCAGACAACAACATATTTGCATCTGTGCATTTTGGCATTGAAATTGTTGCTGGAGTTTGAATTGGTGTCGACTTAATTAGTGGTAATGTTCCACCACCAATCGTAAATGGATTATCATCCAATGACATATTCGATAACATAGAATTTGTATGAATGTTATTGCAATTGCGATCATTTTTGGTGTAATTAGGATTGTCATCATCAGTACGATCATTGCTAACAGAATTATGTTGCTCATTTGATATTGTTACTATTTTACTGTTATCATTCGCTGCTGCGACGACCGCTGCCGCTGCTGTGGCAAAATTACACAATGCCCGAAAATCTGAAAAATTGATTATTTCGCATTGGAAACGTTTTTATGCAGTTATAATCTTTCTTGCAATTTCTTTCCCCCTTTTGCATGTACCCAAATTCAATAAAATCCTCCTTTATACATACTAAAAACACATGCATACGCACATACATACATACATAGATAGATACATATGTCAATGTGTACAGCGAAAATTTTACCAGGTAATTCGACTGTTACATTCTCGCAATTGCCTGCTCCGCCTACCACACCGTATGCCCTGGGTTCGCACCCCGGGCAAAGCAAAATCAAAAATTAGAAATAAGGTTTTTAAATTAGAAGAAAATTTTTCTAAGCGGGGTCGCCCCTCGGCAGTGTTTGGCAAGCGCTCCGGGTGTATTTCTGCCATGAAAAGCTCTCAGTGAAAACTCACTGCAAAGACTTTGGAATATAAAAATATTGCTTGTGCAAAAGTGAGTGTAAAGCAGCGGAGCGTAACAATAATCTACTAGGACACATTGGGCTTCAAGGGGTTGATAAGCGCAATACAAAGCTTTATTTATACCTTTAAAGCTTTCGCATCCCAATTGTGAACCTCGCCCACGCGAGGGGGAATCATGTTACAAATAAGAATGTATCATATACATATTTAGTAGGCGAGGCTCTGGCGACCCCAAGTTCATCATGGAACTAGGGAGTGCGGAGGGCGGGATGGCTTAGAAGGTTTATCGTTATCATATTAATCGTTCCCGAGATGGTCAGGCTAGTAACTTAGTGCTGTTTTGTTACCGGAACGTACCGGATCTTTATCGGGCAAAGGACCATCAGCATCGACACACTCCCTTCGGGGAGAGTCTTTATCGTTAATACAACAATAGTAGGACGCATTCATCACACCGCAAACTTTAATACAATTTTTAACATCACTAGAGCACAGAAAATCTATAATATAAAAATAAGTCGGGTTTTCCTTCCTGACGCTATAACTCCAGAACGCACGGTTTTACATTCGTTGGAAAGGTCTCAGGCTCCGTGAGGTTTATAGCAAAGAATATTCAGGATCGGCGCGCAGGGTCTTGAGATATAGGCCAAAACGTGGACCCGGGTACCCCTGGAATGTGTTTGTAGAATATGGATAACAAATGAAAGCTCTTGATGAGTGCTTTAGTGGAGGGTAATTTTCATTCCCCTGGGTGAGTAGGGTCTCGAGATATAGGCCAAAACGTGGGCCCGTGAACGCCTAGGTAGTGTTTTTACATTATGGGTATTAAATTGAAGCTGTTTATGTGTGCTTTAGTACAGAGTAAGTTTTACATCGCTGGGTGACTAGGGTCTCGACATATAGGCCAACACATGGACCCGGATACCCCTAGGATGTGTGTGTATTATGGGTATCAAATGAAAGCTGTTACTGAGAGCTTTAAAGTAATTTTCATTGTGATATTCGATTTAGTCGCATCAACCTGGCAAAACTAATACCTAAATATGCATGCGAAGACGAAGTAAAGACATGAATTAATAATACCCACATAACTATTTACATACGTTCTATTCGATTTGCCTGAAATTTGGTATATAAATTTGCCTATATTAGTATTTACGATGCTTTTTTGAAGCTTGCCTAACACAATTTTTCGTGCATGGAATATAAATAAATATTTGCCAACTGCTGAACAGACGAATGCAACAGTCCTAAGTAATTAATGAATTCAGCTTTAGGTTAACCGCAGGTTAACAATTGGTTTCATTTACATAAGTGTTTGCATCGCTCATTGCCATAGTCGCTGTTAATGCACAAAGAATGACTATGCATTGCAACTGAAATAGTTAAAGTTCAGTCAACAAAGCGAACTCCGTACTTTGCTATTCTCTCCGCTTGATTTCAGACTGTGATGAGAGCCATTTTAAGAGTCAATTGTGACTTTCACCAAAATGAATAGCCATATAACATTTCCATACAAATTTCAAATTATAAGAACTTTTGTAAAGCAGAATAATATCTTATGAATCAGGTCGTGGCACCATAGTGTACAAGTACAAGTGTGTTGACTTATCTGTCAAGCATTCTGACAGGCACTCGCTGGATTCGGAATGACAGCGAATTCAAAATGGATACCATTACCGAATGCGCCGAATGATTGAAAAATTGAAAAAGTCGATACGATTGGTAGTCAAAAATGTTGTCGTTGAGACCAAAAATGCGACTCTAGACCTGAGATTTCCATCAGGTGAGCGAGGCTGTTTGTAGTTTTGACGTTTATCGCTTAGTGAACACACTTGTATAGGTACACTATGCGTGGCACTATACGCAAAATCAACTTTGTTCTGGGCATTGGACCTAACCAATTTTTTTTTGTAAGAGATCGAGCCTTTGCAAAAAGTAATTTCTCACTTTTTCTTAATTTTACCTCCAGAATATATATGTATGTATATGTACTTTCGGATTACAACATTGACCCTTTCTTAATTTTATTTCAGAATAACGTGTAGCAAAAGCAAAAAAATAAAAATGTCAACGTGATTTTCTTTTTGTCAACGTGATTTTCTTTTTTTTTTTCTGATTTTATTTAAAGTTTTTTTCTTTGGAGGTTTATACATACATATGTATGTATAGGAAGGAAGCAAGTGTTTCAAGGGCTCAAAAAGCCATTTCTTCAAAAATGTTAAAATAAATTTATTTCTGAATTGTTTACCACTTTTTTATACTATAATATACAAATAAAGAAGGAATGCAGATCACGACCATATCTCTACTTTTTAGGCCTTTAAACAATTGAAATATAAAAATATTTTATGATGGGCCGAATTTCGAACGTTTAATAAAGTCCATACCTAAATGTATGCTTATGACTTAATCTCTTTAAAAAACAAGCTTGGTGCATTGTAAAAGGACTAAAAACAAACAGTTACAACAAAAAGAAAATAAAACTTTCAAAAATATGCATATTTTTACTGCTGTATCTTATGAGTCCTGCACATTTTGTTCGAGTTTTTTTTTTATAGAAATAAGTCTCTCGAAAAGCTATTTTTTCGGTTTAGTATAGATATTTTTGGTGTGCTTTTGATTGTGACCAATTCGAAGAAATGTCTAGAAACACTATGGGTTGCAAAATATTAGATTTATTATGTATCCTTTATACATATGTATAATACATCTCCACAACCAATATCTCATATTTCTATAGGATGCTGTCCCCAAGAATTGTTCAGCAAGTGTGCAATAACCAAATTTCTTATATTATCTCAGTAAATAAGTAACCTCGACCTTAACCTGTTTACCGATGGCTACAAATTAACGGAGGAGGTCGAGTCTGCCTATATATAACTATAGCCATGATGAAAGCAGCAGAAATTTTGGAGGAAGCGTGCTCAAGCTATAGGCGCGCCCATATATAAATTGATAAACGCGGCGACTAAGGCAACCACACAGTACTTCATCAAGAAGTATTCTGATATGCAAAGAAGCATTGGAAAAACTTCGCTCCGGCCGGATCATACATCTGTACTGGGTTTCCGGTCATAAAGATAACGAAAAGGCGGATGAGTTGGCAAAGGAAGGTGCAGCACTCGCTGAATTGACGGTAAACGTCCCTATCCATTTTGGAAAAGCCAAAGGGAGACAGGAGTTGCATATGATCCATCAAGAAGGAAAGGCGTGCACAGATGCGCGTGACTGCAAAATTTCTACGATCATGTGCAAATCCTACGATATTTGACTCACAAAGTGGATCATATCTCTGAAGAGGCTTACGATGGGAATAATAACTGGTCATTGCCTTCTGGCGTCACATGCTTATAAGTTAGGCCTCGTCAGAAACAGCAGATGTAGAAAGTGCGAGCTTCAGGAATAAACGGTTGAGCATGTTTTGCGATCGAGTCCTGCACTCACCAGGTTAGGGCTCCAGCTATTAGGATTTAAGCTAAAATAAATCTGTGGCTTCACGGCTAACTGAGAAAACCAGCCTTAAAGCTTTTGAGGTACATCGTGCAGTTGTTTGGTTAAGAAATGTAATGCCGATATGAACTGAACTGAATGTTGGATATTTCAGTGTAAATGAAATTTTCAGAAATCGAATCATTTACAGATATCGAGTCGCGCACTAACACAATACTAAAGAGAAAAAAGGGTTTTTTCGGTTATGGCGGGCAGACACAGAATCCATGAATTTAGCGCAACAGTTCTTGGAGTTCAAGGTGTTTATATACACTGAGTACTTAGCGCTTGAACATGTTATTTATATATATAGTATACAGATATATGTACATGTTGTACGCTCGTAAGGTGTTATGTACGGACATTCATATATATGTACAAATTAATGTGGCAAAATCACGCCTCAACTAATACCAAGGTAAGTAATTATTCACAGCAGAGCACACACAAATCATACATAGTAGATACATATGTATATGTTAAAACTCTTAAAGTATGCCAAATTTCACTTTAATAGCCGTTTTCTTTTCTAAAACAATATCCCCCTGTTGGCTTTTTCCAGCTCTCTGTTCAAAAAAGTTCAAAAGTTAGAATTTAAGAGGGTAACATGGGGGTAACATTTTTTCCAGAAAAGAAAACGCCATACATGATAATGTATCTGCACCTTACCAGAGCACGGTAAAAGTATAGAAATTGTTCAACCTAACGAATAGCTGGCAACTTCTCTGAGATATAATTCATCGCGGCTTTCACAATAAATTTGTTGTTGGACCTTTTCCAATACGTTTACCTTCTCTGCCCTTACATAGCAGCTTCATACATACATACATACGTACATACATACATACATACGTATACTGTCATGTTGTTTCCTGGTACCAAATTAAAAACATTATTCTATATAGATGCTAAAATTTACATTTATTCAGATAAAAGAGTAGACAACAAATTATAACATTGTTAGTCTTTTTTTCTTGCATATTTAAATAAAGCATACTTATACAAAAATGTTTTAATAAAACAACCCCATTTAAGTTAAACTGTAATTACATACACATTTACATAGATACATACATATATAGATTTAAGTTTGCATAAGTGCATTTAATAGAATTCGTCAACTAAGATTATTTTTACAATGCCGATCAAGCGGAAATAGAGACAAATGCAACTATCTCAAGTCCACTGAATTCAATCATGGTAATCAAAGTTTAGTCATGGATGGCCTTCAGATATTTTGCGTCAATATGGGTATCACATGAAATAAGCAGACTATAAAGATCAGATTGTTGTTGTTTACATATCACAGATATGCCCATTAAAATCATGTAACGGTTTTCAAGTGCTTTGCAGTTATATTTGGTAAATATTACAATGAAAAGACTATGGCGCATAGTCACAGTCAAAATAAAATAACTCACCGTAAATTATGCCAAACAGCTGCAACTACATTTAAAATCTATTTTGTATGAATTAAGCGGGGGTTGCCCTTATTACTTTAAATCAGGGATGGGCCTATTTTCGGCTACTAAATCAGTTTCAGTGCCAGCGAGTGCTAGGTGAGACGTTTGTGTTTTGGGGTGTTGGGGAGTAAAAAAATACATTGGATATATCGTACACTTCGTCTCAAACGATATTCATCGCAAGAAGGTTGCGGAAAGGCTAAAAAACTGAAATGAAAACATTCTCTCTCAACCTCGAAAACCAACTCCCAAACTGTGTTGCCATAGTACGAAAAGAAAAACATACATTTTTTGGCAAGAAATACGAAAAACGGAATAACCATAGACTGATTTCGACTTTATGTTAAGCAGGGCATTATTGACATTCATTTCGCTTCACATACATTTAATTATATGCAAGCCGATTCAGTTTGCAATATACATAAAAGTATTTTTAAAGTAGTAGCATTAGAGGAAGTAGTAGTAGAAAAAAGTACTGCTGCACATTTCGTATACAATCGTGGGAAAACGAAACCCTTTTCAGACTTGTTGGCAGTGTTGCCGTGAGCCTAGAAAGAAATGTATCAGTTTACAAATAAGAAAAGGTATCAATCGCATAAACAACGACGACTAATTTTACCAGTTTTATTATAAACATAACTGCTTTCATTTATAAATTTAAAATTATGGAGGAATTTTCAAATTTCTTCAGCTCACATACATATATCGTTAAATCCACACTGCAGAAATTGTTGGAGCACGTGTTGCATGTGTGTTTAATTTACGGCGACCATTTTTCTAATTTTAAAGCTTGCTTTGTTTATGATTTGAATCATAAAGGAACTTTTAAAATTACAACTGAAAATTCAGTTCGAGTTGTGAATCACAAAAGCGGCATTACATATTTCTGGCCTTTAGTGCGAGCGAACCCGCCGGCAAGGGCTAGTTTATCCAAAAACGCTTAATAATTTGAACATAATAAGAGCGGTGGCAGCTCTATTTTCCACATAGCTTGGTAATAATCTCTCTTCGTCAATCTTATGTGTGCCATGCACAGTAATTCTGCGTAGAACACCTTTCTGCATAGGCGGCCTTCGGCCGCACTTATATAAAATAACCCTGGGCTACGCCATGCCAAATCCGGGTGTGTGGTATAACCGTGGCTACCGCCACGGTGATGTCCTTCTGCGTAGTACACCCTTCTGCGTAGGCGGCCTTCGGCCGCACTTATCCGACAGTTTATGTTGGACAGGATGTAATCAAATTTGTTTATTGAAAGTGCTTCACAAAGAATATAATTTAAAAGTCCTTCAATCGTTCCAATACAGGCCTTCCCTTAGGCAGAGGGATATATGTACATATGTATGTACATATACATACACTTGTAAGAAGTATTGCTATGGATGGTTTAATTTTGGGAATATTTTTCAGGAAAGTTCTATTTCTTTGGGATGCATATCTGTCAGTCTCAATTGTTGATAACTGTAAAAGTTGCAGAAAATTGGGTTTTTAGAAAACTGCATCACTCTGAAAGGCATTATTAGAACAGTGGTACAATATACTTTTTTAGTCTTTTTCTTGATGAAAACTAGGGTTTTTATACCTTGGCTCAGGAATGAAACGTCATTTGAGCCCCATTGATTAATGAAACGAGCCAAAGCTTTATGCAGAGAAAGTCCTCTAAAGTGAGTATGAAGTAATATAATATGTCCAATGTCCTACACACAGGACATTAACATTTCGTTTCATATGCAAACAAAATTAGCCAATAATGCTTAATTACTTAGAATTTTTTTTTTAATTGGAACATAAGAGCAATAAAATATTTTTAGTCAATAATGCCCACATGCAGAACGGCAAGTTATCTTTTAAGCCCAAAAGATGCTTCTCATGTTTAGCCCCTCACTTAATTTTGACACATTTTAAAATTAAATCTGAGTTAAAAAGATATTTTGCCATTGTTTAAGTGGGCCTCATTGAGAAAAGATCTATTTTCAGTAGAATCGTAACAATAGTCCGACTTATAGAAAAATATAAAGTTTATGATTATATATCAGACAAATTTTTGCGAAAAACAAAAACAAACCACAGGAGCGGGGCTATTGACAAACACTAAATTAATAAATAAAATAAAAGTTACATAATTAAAAATGGTTCGCTTTGGAAGCACAAGCTGTCCTATAAGTAGAACAATGGGCATATCTGGGATATAACAACCGGTTTTGGAGATATCGCCCAAAATACACTAAAAACTAACCATCTCACGCCCGTTACATATTAAAATAGTAATAAATCAAAAAGGCTTAAGAAGTGTTTTTTCTTTGAATGCAGTATCAATAGGAAAAATGTATAATTAAGATATGCTAAGACGACTTTATTGAGTTTAGTGGGACAATTTTACAGTATCTCGTATCGAAATAAGTTCCACACAATTATGTCGTTCCAATTACTCTTCTTTGACCTTTCCTTCATGTGCAATACTGATTGAATTTTTTAAGTGTAATCTATTTGACGATATTTCTTACTATATTTCTTCTAAATTATGCTATTTAAAGAAAATCATATTCAAATTATCTTAGTTTAATAAAAATACTTAAATAGAGCAGGAATACATCTGATGACATATCATTGTGCTCTGTCTCAAAACGGTATTAAATAATGTACAAGGTATATTTGCCCAAGCGTTCAAGACGGCCTAGTGGGGAGTTTCAAGTTTTTTCATGTCAAAAGGAATCAATCGAAAAAAGAGGCAAAACGGAAAAGTTAGTGATTTTAACAACACATTTCTTTACCTTTGCACATTGTTCGATGGCATTTTAAAAGACTTCTAGCCACTTACTTCTCTTGTACTAGATATAACAAGTAAATACGCGGAGGTCCACACCAAAATGAAACATTTACATTATAAGTAGTTTCGGAAAAATTGACACAAGTCTATTTTACCATTGATACCAAACGAAAGTTGATTTTATTTTATGGAGTAAGTTTGCTTTAATAAGCATAAAACGAAGGGATTACGTACTTGTATTTTTAAAAAAATATGTCACTTTAGCCATTATAAGTTATTAGAAAATGTAAATGTTACGTTTTGGTGCGACCATTATTGTGAATGTGTCGTTTTGATATGAATCTCCATACAAATAGGAAAAAATTTAATTGTTGCAAAAAATATATAACCTTTAAATTAGCGACCTTGGTCCCTCACTAGGGTATGCACCTCGTCGTTGGTGTGAGAGCTTAGCCGAACTCCATAGCGCCCGGGTGCTTAATGCCTTAGTAAAAAAAATAGTTTAAATGTATACTTTAAGTGGAAACTAGTGAGAAATTGGCCTACGTGAGGGTTTCAAGCGAACTTAATGAAAACCTGGTTGCATTTTTTAAATTCGAAATTTCGATAGGTATCTGCAAGTGGAAGGAATCTGCATTAAAAAGTCAATTTATATTAAATATGTAAATGTTGCGTTTTGGTGTGGAGCTACATATGTATGAATGGTTATGAATTTTACGGGTTTATGCCCCGGACAAAGCAACTTCAAATTTATAGAAACAAGTTTTTCCAATTAAAAAAAATTTTTTATAAGTGGGGTCTCACTGAAAGCTCATCTGCCTTGCAGATGCCGTTCGGAGTCGGCATAAAACAAGTAGGTCCCGTTCCGCCAATTTGTAGGAAATATTAAAAGCAGCACGACGCAAATTGGAAGAAGCTTGGCCTAAAGTCTCTTCGGAGGTTATCGCAATATTATTCTAATTTGGGATTTGGCAAGCACTCCGAATGTATTTCTGCCATGAAAAGCTTCTCAGTGACTTGTAGGAAAAATTAAAAAGGTACACGACGCAAATTAGAAGAGAAGCTCGGACTAAAATATCTTCGGAGGTTATGGCGCCTTACATTTATTTATATATTCAGCGAAATAAACCTTTTAAATTGTTATTTTTTTATGACACAAGTACCGTTTGAGATTTAAAGTTCTTGTTGGTATTTCTGTGTCTATGGCTGGAATATCTTAAATTTAAATGCTTGGAAAAGGCTGTAACGTAACATTTTACATGCAATTAAATGTGAAAACTATAATTGACTATTTTTGGATTATCAGAGCGACAATACTTGGAAAAACGGCTTGACATTTTCTCAAATAATTAAAAGTAACTGTAATATACACACGAACTGCTTATACGTGCATACTACATTTTGTATGTTTAAGTATTATTGATTTGCAATAATATATGTACATATGTATGTATGTAAATATATTAATTGTAAATTAATAAATTCTAATTCTTTGGTCAAGTTATACCGAAACTGATGGGGTAAATATTGCACTAAAATTTCATCTCAATATAAATTAATTTTAAATCAAGCATACATACATACATGTTATTAAACAACCTACAAATATTCACGGCCCGTTTTATTGTTAACATATGTATGTAATTCAAATTTTAAATTTTTTGGGAAAACGCAAGTACATACATATCAAAAAATCTCGAAAAATTAAGGGCCTCATTCTCTATTACGAAACGAACATTCGTTTCGCCTCAGAGACGAATCGCTTGTGTATTTGCATTATGTTAAACGATGGAAACATGTCGTTTGACACTTGCTTTCGCCTTCCTTTTTGATATTAAGCAAGAACCGTAAAGGCCGAGCGAAAATGATAGAGAATACCATTGCTAGACGAAATTGTTTAGAGGCGAATCGTTCGTCTGAGCTATCGCTCGCAATACAGAATGAAGCTCTAAAATTTTGAATTACAATCGGTTTACAATAAAACGTGCGATATGCTAGTCAAAAGTAACAATCGAAATCTTATTCAATATTTTCAGTCTTGTATGAATCTATTTGCTGTTGGGGAGGGGGGCTGATGTTGAAATTGATGATGTAAATGATACAAAGTTTGTGGATAAGCATTGGAGGTTTTTCTTATACACTCCGATCTCTTCCCTCCATGAGAATTGGTTTGCGAAGGTAAATTAAATTTATGGTTTTCCAAACCAAAATTATCATCAACGCTTTTTTTATCATCGTCATTGTCATCATCATCTTCCTTATCCAAATCGACAACATCAACACCCATCATACTAACTGATTGAATCGTTGACTCTCGCAATTGCCCATGTGCTTCTGAATAAGCTAACACTGGTGGCGATGACGGCTCTTGTAATACTTGAACGTGCTGCTGTGTGGGTAAACGATGTGCAAGTGTTCCATGTGTACGTACCCCGGATACATTTGCTGGCCGTCGAAAGAGGGATCGCATTGCCATTTCGGGATGTTTTTTTCGTACGTGTTGACGTAAATGATCAGCACGCTTTGTTCTATGGCCACATACTGAACAAACCATACTTTTACCCTTTCCACATTCTTGACGTAAATGACGACGTAGAGTGCCATGTCGGCGATAAGTTCGAAAACATTGTGGACATTCATAATTTTCTTCACAACTCTCCATATTGTAGTGTGAATTTATGGTTAAATTGTTCCTCGTTAATATCATATCAGTGCTTTCAGTTATTCTATTATTATTTTCCAGGGAATTATGAATAGCAGTGCCGGATGAATTTGTGCTTGAAAGCTTTGTTGAATGAGCGAAGGAGGGGAAATATCCTGAAATTTGTTGTTTAGTTTTAGTTTTTAATTGGGTTTGTAGGGTATCTTCAAGTTTTCGTTTTCGACAATACATACATGTATGTACATATATTTTAATGTTTTTGTTGTTGTTTAATATTTCATAATGTATATATATGTATGTACGTACGCGTACATACATTTAAAAAAAGAAAACGGTCATATTTTAGATTTAGGATGAAAATTAACGAATCATCTTAAAAATTCTAGTGTAGTTATTTGTTATTGTAAATATATATGTTGGCTCTCTCTGTTTAACGTGTACTTATTTACGTGCGTGCGTTATGTACATATACATACATACATACATACATACATTCATAAAATGATATATAAATACATATGTAGTATGTATGTAAATATATATATTTTTTAAGTTTATTAATCATGCCATCTACAATAAATAAGATTTAAGAAAGCCAGAACACTCGTTTGATCTAAGATTTTTATGAATTAAGAGATCGTAATGCTTGTAACAAATTCATATACACACAATGCACATTCTGGACTGCAAGCTGTCTGGGTTAATTATTTATAATTTTAACTTTGCTTTTTTGTTAATAAGTTTTTGTGTTAAAATAGTGTAGTTGTTGTTAAGTAAATTTTGGATTAGCTTGGACAAATTAAAATATATTTCTATTTGAGTTCATATATTAGTTACTTTATATTGAACCATTTTTTGATCAAGATGCTTTGTAATAATTAGTAAAGTTCTAGACTTCCATATCTGAGGCCATGATGTTGATTCTCAAAGCAGGTATTATTATATTATTTTTAATAGAAATCGCCTAGAGCTTAGCTTTCCTTTTCTTTCTCTTCCTGTGATGTCCTTTTCTTTCCTCTTATTTAATTTACGTTTATTTTTATTTCTACTCCTCTCCGTTTCTTTCTTTTCCTTTCCTTTCATTTCTTTTACTTTCGTTTGCTTCCCCCCTTTCCTATCCATTATTATTTTCCTTTCCCTAAGCTTTCTTTCCTTCCTTTTATTAGCTCAAAGTGTAGTACACACAATTGTTGCAATCAACAAAACGAATAAGTACTTCAACTTTAATATTCTCCTTTGGTTTTGTTAACACTTTGAATAGCAGCAAAGAAAATTATACATTTACTCATATTAACTGATTCCCGCACTTCACTTCCAACACAACAACGTTGTACACGCTCGTTTATTTGATCGAAAGATTAAATATGAGTTAGTTTGCATGAGGCCTACTGGTTTTCTCAACACAACAACAAACAGATGTTGCGTCCGTAGTGTGAATGTAAACATTCTCATAGTTTAAATAAGTGTTTGGCTTTAATAACGGTGACATTTTTATATTAATATGTATTTAAGAGATTTATTTAGCTTTTTCAAATTTTTTTTAATGGCCCGAAATGTTCAACTTGCCTGTTAATAAAAATTTTAAGCGTCTTGGCTCAAGCCACAATTAACTATTAGGCAACTAAATAAATTTGAAAAATATCCCTGAAGCATAGCACGTAGCATGTATGTATATACTTTTTACATAAATGTATGCATTTCGTATTTAAAAACTAAAATCCTCATCACACCTCTTTGCGAATGTGCTCGTGAATATTCAGCCCAATTCTAAACAAAAATTCCGTGCGAGTTTTTTCACTTCTTCCTTTGCTCCTATTGTGAACAATGTTCGAAAAAGCGGAAACCTGTTATGTGAGAAAAGTTGGTATTATGAATGTGGGTGAGAGGGAGATTTGTCTGCTTTCTTAGGAGTTTTTTCACTTGTTAAATTAAAGGGAATGCATCAAAATAGTTAAAGGAAATTGGTTCTTTTAAGAAAGAACACTTATTTGTTCTAAAATATGTACATTCTACCACAATATTCTTTATTTTAAGTCGAAAAGTATATCATAAGCAACGGAAGAGCTCTTGGTATATTTGATGCAGCCATGCAGAAATTGAGAAAGGATTTTTTAAGAAGGCTTAAATAGATTTTGGCATATAACGAATTCAACTCGATTTGACCGCCAGAAAATTGCTTTGCTGAATGGAAGCAGGCAACTCCAGCGGATTTGTGTTATCCCGCCGTCTTCTTCTTCTTAAGGCGGTGCCACAATGTTTAACTCAAGCTTATGCATTCCAATAACATCGCCACAATCAACCAAGATGTTGCGTTTGTAAATATGAAGGAACTTCAGACTTAGCATTGAAGTTTATTACGTCTTGCCCATTCACATACAAAATTGCGCAAAACACTCTTATAAACATTCTCCCTATACAACAAAAATACTAGCTAACATATTTTGTGTCGTAATCGATTGTTATACTGCAGTTTTTATTTGCGAAAAATGTTTGAAAATTTACCAGCCAGTGGGAAAAATAATTTCACTTGCAAAGTATGCCAACACCTTTAGCCAAATCAACTGCCAAATTCTTCTTCTTATGCTTTGCTTGGAACAAAATTTTGGAGATGGCTACTTTTTAATATCAGATGGCGCCAGTGTAGCTCATTCTACCGTTGTCCATACAAATACGTGCAATCTACTCATAATGCATAAGCTTGTGTTAAACTCATCTATATGAAAAACTGCTTATGTGTCGGACCTATAACGCTCCCCTGTTGATGTTGCTGTGGCATCAAATCATTACTCATTTCAGTGAATATTATATGCAATGCAATACTGTGCATTGTTTATATTTTATTTCTTAATTCCAATCAAATTTGCAACAATAATTAAACTTTTAAGTTTTTTAAACAAAATAAGAAATGCGCAACGAAATTTCAATTGACAAAACAGGCGACTTCGAAAATTCGAAATTCCTATTCCCCAATTATTGTTCTCCCTAGGAGAAAAGAATTGGAGGAATTTTTCCGCGGGAATAAAAAAAATTCGCGAGAACAAAATTCCGAGGGAATATTTATAATTGGGCTGATTTTCTTTTGTCTAATATCTTTGTTTTCAATCCGCCTTTCGCAACAATTGATGGAGAATTAAAATATCTTTTGAAATGATATGCTTATATCGTCACCCGCTTGCCACAAGCATGAATGTGCAAAAATGTAAATGATGGGAAATCGAGTTTTAAAGTTTATTGCTCCCTCAAAATTAGATGAATCAGTTTCTAGTGTAAAAATGTACTTTTATATTATACTCACACTATGCTCTTTCAACTGAAATAATTGTTCTGCTCGCATCCCTTATATTCATTTTTCTGGCACAAGAAAAATTTAAAAAGCTGATCTATTTTTTGTTAACACATCTATACAAAAAAAAATTTAAGTAGCGGGATCAGGTAAATTGGCTCACGCTTTGCATTTTGATGCGGTGAATCCAAATACGCTATAAGAATTGACCCAAGTGGTCATGGTATGGCCTTAACCTCAAAACACGTAAACAAATCACAGCAGATTGATTTTTAAATAATGCTAGGGCCAAGCCAAGACCTGCTTGGCCAATTCTGTTGGCTGATTCTCCCAAACGGATTGCGACGTCCATTGTCGTTTCAGCTAGTGTTGCACCCTCCATTGCCAACTCATCGGCCTTTACGTTACCTTTTATCCCTCTATGACCGACAACCCAGTATAGATGTATGGTCCGGCCTGAGCGAAGTTTTTCCAATGCTTCTTCGCATTCCAGAACACTGCAAAGCCACGGGACCATATATTCCGTTTGCCCCCGATATAAGATGCGCTATACTACTATGGCTACATGGATTGCTAAAAAACTGCCCCGAGGCCTTAAACTTTGTTGTATTTGCTAACGCGTTGTTTTTGGCCAATAGGTCTGCAGGCGGGATGTGTAAAATGGCTTGCAATGCTGCTGTCGGGGTAGTTTGAACCGCAGTCGGTAAACGTACAGAATAATTCAGACGGGATACTTTGGGTTTGCGGAGATTTCAAAACTTACCACAGCTCCACGCTCACGTCCACAAAGAGATGTATGGAGAAGTTGAAGATTTAAAGGTATTAAATTTTATTTCAGTTTTATTTTATTCTTATCTCTAGCATGAACTGTACGCAAATGTCGGGATAAAATATCTCTTCGAGCATATTTATTCGAACATATTCGACATGAGAAGGGCTTCACTTGATCGGCAGCACAGACACTTCTAAAATGTCGTTGCATTGTCGATATCCGAGAGTATGATTTTCCGCAATGAGGACAGGTCGGCAATTTCCGATTAAAGCTAAGAGAACTGTAAAATTGCATTTTCTGTAGAATCTATGTATAAAATTTGTTTAAAAACTTTTACCTGAAGATGTTAGCACTAGCAGGAAGGGGACTATTACTGAAATTGGATGAAGCACATTGTGCGGGATTTATCATGTCTGATGGTTAAAAAATCCAAATTAATTTAAAAACTTCATAGGAAAACGTACAGCCATATAAAAGCCACAAAGAGCCAGAATCAAATATTTGCCAAAGATGAAATACAAAATAATTAATTAAGCATTAAAAAAATATGAAATTAAATCCAAACGGTTCAGCGTACAATTTATATTTCGACTGCTGGGTAGAATAATGTCATCCATCTCGGCTGCCGTTTCGAAAACTCCCTATCTCGAAACTTTTTTCATAAACACCCCAGCTAAGGTCAATATGTACTGAATTTGAGCTCAGATATGACGATTTTCAATCGAATTCTGAAATAGGGCGTTTTGGAAACGGCAACCGAGATAGGCTTATATTCCAGTTATCAGTCGATTTTTATTCCATGCGTATATACATACATATAAATCTACATACGTTGACACTTAAGTCCGACCGAAGGTAGTACCCCCAGCGGGTTGGAGGGCTTAGAATATACCCGCGGTAGGTATGCCTGTCGTAAGAGGCGACTAAAATACCAAATTGATTCAAGGGGTTGTGTAGCGCAACCCTGTCTAGAGGTTGCCAGCCCAATATATGCTTCTCTAACTAATTGTCAACTTCACCTACCCGTGGCGAATCCTGTTTCATTAACAGCCGAGGCTCTGGCCACCCCGAACTCCTGATGGATCTAAGGGGTGGGAGGGCGTTATGGCCTAGAAGGTTTCGTGGATCATACCAAATCGTTCCCGAGACGGTCGGGTTTGGTACCGGAACTGCATCCGGCAAAGGATCATCCACATCGATAACACTACCCAAGGCCTTCGCGGAGTGTCCTTATCGCTACAACAACAAAAACAACAACCTAGACGGCGCCCTAGGCAGATGGTGTGGTCAAATATGTCGGCAAGACCCTTTAGATTCCGGAATAAGGGTTTTTGTAAAGTATCCCCATGCCAAGAGATAAAGCTTAGGAAAACATGGCAAGGTTTGTTGGAGCAATCCTTCAAGTAGAGGACCTCAATTTATATATACCGTCATACTGCTCCTGCATTTTAGGCATACCGCACATCGAAATGAAGTCCGTAAAGTTGTTGATGTCTGTACCGCTCTTAATACCACATAAAAAAAATATTCGAATGAACATTAACGAATTAGCTCCCCTCGATACTGAAGATGTTGGCAGCGAGCTAACGAGGTCAGGATCAAAGCGGCAAATCTGTTATAATAACTAGGAGTAATATACGATGGCTTCCTATCTACAATCACAAATTGGCGGGACCTACACGTTTAATGCTGCTTAGTCTGACGAATTCTTCTGAGGTTTTCAAAGTAGGCCCTCGTTCAAAAAAAGTTTTTTAAACTTTTTCTAAGGTATTTCGATGATCGATTTCTTGAACTTGAATTAAGCACTGTGGATAAGAAAGCCCTCTATATATTTCATCATTTTGGATATAGTGCGCTAATGAAAAAAAGTAAAATACTTAATATTATTTTTCAAAATGGCCTCTTCTATTCTTCCCCTTTCTCCAGCCAACGTACTGTATTGGAGTTCCAAGATTTTGTTACCGATCAGTTTGTTTGGTATGCAAAAAATTTGTTTTATAAGCTTTTCTGATCTGATAGTGCGAATAAAAGATACATATTCCACCTTTTAACTCAACGTTTCGCCAAATTTCCTTGGCATCATCAGGAGTTAAGATATCTCTTTTTATTTAGTAAAAGAAAGTGAACATTACAAAAACATAAATAAGTTTTGTGTGTGTTTTTTACATACATATATGTACAGATATTTAAGAAGACGGTGAACATGATTACACATAAAACAAAAGTTACACACTTGACAATGTTAATTTTGCACTTACTCACATAAAAATGGATTGATTTAATTATTAAAATATGTAAAAACAATTAAAAACGTGGAATAGGTATCTTTTATTCGCACTATCAACAATCAGATCAGAAAAGCTTATAAAAAAATTGTTGTATTGTATTGGAGTTTTGAAAATGGGCTGTCACTATATAGACCCCCTTGTCGTTATTACATCATGACACAAAGCAATCTAAAAACTTGACTTTTTGCAAAAGTATTTTTTAGGAAAATAAAGCCTGCATATCCTTTTGTGGAAGGTTTTATTTCCTTTTCCGGAGAGGAAATAGCAGTTTTATTCAACAGAACTGAATGACTGGAAAAATATCATAAATTTGTATATGAGTATCTGCGAGGCTTATAATACGAAGACTCGGGATTGACGGTATACGGTCCCAAGACCCCAGAAAGAGGTGGCTGATGTAAAAATATATAGCGGCAGAGGTTTTACAGCAACGATGCTTCAACAAATCAGAGCTTAAAGATTAACCTGATGGCAAAAAAAAACTTTGGCTTATAAGAATTTTATAACAGCTCTGGCTAACCCTGTTAAGCCAAATACGAGATACTCCCAGCCGTATGATCAAACCCGACAGTTATTGTTCTAACTTTCTCTATCAATTGCCTCTTCTCTGTCTAACCCTCTTCTCGGCTCTTTCACTCCTTAAATCTCACTGCTTTTCCTCTTACACGTCCTGTTCTTGCTCTTATCCAAGTCTTACTTTCACTATTAATCTTAATCTTATACTTTTTCTTATCTTCCTGCTAACCTCTTTTTACTAGTTTGTCTCAAACCATTACCCTTGGTCTTACTTTCACTCTCCAATCTTCCTCTTGTTCTCTTTACTTTTCCGACCTACCTCCATCTTCCCCAACTTTTTCTTCCCATTTCCTCTGTTTTCTCTTCTCTTTTCTTTCATGTTCCCGTTTCCAGCAGAGCTTTTACACTCCCAAGTTTAAAAATCAGGACGGGTTACTTTTACGAGGAAAGGGGGGAAATAATTCAATCCACTTCACGAAAATTGTACTAGAAAAGTACCTTAAGTAGCAGTAGTGTGACGAATATTAGCATCTCTATGCTGTTAGTAAATATTCACAACAAAAAAATAGCAAGTGGCCAAACTTACATAGAAGGCGACGAAGAATATCTCACATACACATATGTAGTCATCAGCTAAGAGCAGAAGTTGACACTCACACATACACACGCAGTAGAAAAGCAAAAACTACAAATATACATGTATATAGCTGGTAACCAAGGATGAGATACAACTGTTCGCGAAATGACTAGACCTTAGGAGAAATTGGTGAACGAGAAAACCGAGAGTATAAAAGCAGCGCAAGCTGAGTAATCAGTAATGAGTTTGATTTAAACATGCTATTATTTGTGAAGTACTCTAAGTAATCTAAATAAAGACAGGTTGGATTACTGAATATTGGAGTTATTTATTCAACAGTTTAGCGATTAGAACGTTAGCAGAAAGTGCATGATAACCAGGATCTCCCTAAATTCGTTACAATATATTTTTAGTGGTAGTTATTTTGTAAATGCCTACAGGTTTTGAGGGAATTAATCATTTATCGCTTAGTTAATCATTATTTAAGAACTTGTTTGAAGAAAGGCATGCTTGAGTATTTTATTGAAATACGCACTATATGATCATAAATTCATTTTGACATGAGATTGGGCGTCTATGAAAAAAAAATCAGAGATAGGATGTTCTTCAACCTGATTCTGATATAGATAGATGAAACACCTCCCGAGGTGGGGCATTTATCAAAAATATTTTGAGACATGGCGTTAGCGAGATATGGTGATACATTCAATCGATATGACCTCAAAGAAAAAAACAATAAAAATTGCTGGTTTCTAAGAACTTTAAATTCAGGGTTTAGCTTTCACAGAAGAGCTCATCATATGTGCGCTCTTGCAACACAGGGAAAGCTCTTTTCCGTTTAACCATTCGTGGAATCGTTCCGAATAAACCGTTAACCGTAACCTCACGCACGGAATATCCCAAATATATAAATATACAACCACGATTCCATAAATTCTTATATGAATAGAAATGAATGTTTCTAACATATGGACTGAATGAGTTAACATGCTCAATGAGTACATTCCGTTATGGCATTTCCACTATTTACTAATGGCATTTTTACAAGAATCTATTTGCTAGTCGAGTGTTTGACGTTGAACTATGAATTTGAAATTGGTATAGATTTCGTATGTTTATAGGTTTATGGAAGTGCACGATTCATTGGTGTACGTACTTTTCATAAAATTACCTTTGTTCAGCCACACTAATAGATCATGTTAATAAATTCACCATAAAAATAAAATAATTGCGCTAAAGAATTCTGCAGACCAGTACTTATCGGGTATTTGTAAATTGCTTGATTCCTGTTTCTACTACAAGTATTTTTCGAGAAACCGTGGTGGTGCATTTTTTATAAAAAAAAATAATTTCTCATCACTTTAAGTAATTTTTTTTAGCAAATCCATCTGATTTAGCGCATTATTTTCCCACAACACAAAATTTTTAAAGTTTTCTCTCCATTTCATTCGCCTAACACCAACACGCAGATATTGAAAATCTGAACAAAGGTATGTTGTTGCTGTAGAGATGAGCCAACCATATAGCTGAACCATAGTGAATATCGACCATTTAATTTTGGTTCGTATATTGACGTGCATGGTAAACAATGTTGACGTGCGTTGCAGAACAAAATAATTATTATTTAAATAAATTTTTTAATTTCCGTTCTTTCATCAGAGTGGTAGTGCAGTGCAGTGCCAGCCTCGGCTCAACCAAATAATTTTGGGCTTGAATTGGTTGAGCCGAAATCTAAAATGGACCTAAGGGTGGCACCTGCACTCCATTCTGATGAATTGGCGGAGTTGGGATGTGCAATGCTTCCCTAAACTAGTTAGGGAAAGCTTTTGCACTCCCAACAGGAAGTATTCGAATGGCGTGACGCCACATAACAGGAAAATAAAATTAAAAAAGAAGTGAAAAAATAAAGGAACAAGTTTAAATAAGCATAACGGAACAAAAGACACATGGCAACACGCCACATATTGGAAAAAATACACAAACAATAAAATAGAGAAAATTCTCATAATTAAAAGTGAACTAACGGAACACAAGTGAACATAACGGAATAAAAAACACATGGCTACACGCCATATATAGAAATAAAATAGAGAAAAATCTCGTAATTGGTGATGGCGCTTTAATTCATTGAATGGGCCAAATAATTCGATTTATAATCGACCTCCGTAGCCACGGTGCGGGAGTAACTTAAACCCAAAAAAAAAAAATTAATTTATTCAAGAAAATATAGAAGAAAATGAAAAAATTGTGATAATTTAGAAATGGGGTGCGCTTTCAATGTGTGCAAATGCAAGATTTTGTAAAAGGCTTTCGATGGTATGAACAAAATACCTATACTCTGCTTATATGATGAATTTCATATCAGAGGCTGAAAAAAATGTACATTTTGAACCCGACCCCCTCAGAATTTAATGAAATTTTGCATGGGGTTACATCTTATCCACCCAAACACAACCTCATTTTTAGAAATTGCATTTTCGAAAAATTGTGGGCGTGGCAAGGTATCGAAATATCCGAAAATATTAGAAAAATTACGATAATAGGTACTTTTAAAGTGTGATTACTACGGAATGGCTTTACCGATTTCAAAGATCTTCATACCATTAGAAAGGTATTGAAATAAGCTGTAAAAATTTTTAGTACACTGATAAAATTTAAAACTGAAAAAACACTTCAAAGATCAAGCGATTTTGAAAAATAAAATTTTATTTTAGAAAGGTCTATTTAATATATATAACATATCTGAAAACTAAAATGGGGGTTTTTTTTTTAATTTTTTTAAGTAAATGCATCTCTTGGTTACTTTCTCATATTTGGATATCACGCGTAAATTAATCAACCAATTTGAAAAAATTTTATACCGTTAGAAAGGTATTAAAATCACCTTTGAAAACATATACTGTAAAGATTCTATATTACACTGAAAGAAAAAAATTTTTTTAATTTTTTTCAAAATTTTTTTTTTTCAAACTGGGAAAACACTTCAAAGACCAAGCGATTAAAAAAAAAATTTTTTTAGAAAGGTAGATTTAATATATATAACATATCTGAAAACTAGAAGGGTGTTTTTTTCTTTCTTTCTGTATTAAAATCACCTTTGAAAAAATACACTGTAAAAAATTTTTATTCCAGTGGGGTGCACCCCAGCTAACATCAAAACAACGGCTCGAATACTTCACGTACAAGGAAAAGGTCGGCGGCTCAATGTACTTGAGAACATGGAGATATACAAGTTAAAAACATTTGACGGCAGGATAATAAACGAACAAACCAACACTACCTCTGACGAAATATTTGAACCCTTAAAACTAGTTTACAAAAAACAGCACAAGCCAGAAGGCACAGCAACCAAACACGTAACAATGAACAAGCAAAAACGAAAAATTTACCAAACGGCAAAAATCACCGATTTCTACCTACCTCAACCTACCGCTTAGCTTACAAGCGGTATGTCTAGATACCTACAAAAACAACCCTTGGAAAAGGTAACAATTCGGACGTATCAATAACGCGCACACACACACACGCATATTAACGTTACCTACCACGGACACATAGATTGACATTACCTGCCACAGCACCCATGGACTATAAAAAACAACACAACGGATAGACACAGACCCGAACGAAACTAGGCATTGATATGGAATCAACTAATAAATACAGATGTGTGCAGCTATCAAGAAAATGTTCCTCTCAACTTCGAAACATTAGCTTAAACGAAGCAGCGCTGATATTTGAGCATTTTCCAGCAGTCTCCGACATTCATCGTTGCCGTATTTGCGAAAGTTGTCGCTTTAAACTTAAGAATGTTATCAAGATTGCTGAAAACACTGGTCGACGGCCAAAATTTACCAGAGACGCCGTTATGAAATTCGTATGTAAAACCACCCCCTGATTTCGAAAATCGAGTTCATTTTTGATTCTATGGTACCGTTTTTGAGATATTTGCAATTTACCGTTATTCGAAAAAACCAAAAAAATGGCTCCATTTAATTACGTATATCTCACGAACGGGTCAAGCAATTGCAAATAAGTTTACAGAATCGGAAAGACGATAAAATTTGCTATAAATGCATTATACATTGTTTTTTGCTCAACCATATAGTTTTCGAGATATTAGCTCATCATTTCAGATTTTTGTTTTTTTTTATGAAAAAATATGAAAAAAATTACTCTTTGCGAGGGCAGCATTCCAAAACCACAACTTTTTTTCAGATATTTTTTCTTTACATAAAGCTCCGTTTAATTAGAAAAAAGATAAGCTATCACTGAAGAAAATCTTTGTAAAACTACGTAAGTTATAAGCGATCAAATAAAAAATACCCAGGTTGCGCAACTTCAATGTATGTATACATACATATATAAAAGGTATAAAGTGCAAATGGGATATTATCCGGATAAACGAATAACACCATAGCAATGATAATACTTTTTCTTTAAATAAATCAAATAGTACTTTTAATACTCGAATAGTTTTATAGTAGGTAGAGTGGTTGCATCGAAAGGAAGAGTGGTTGGGTTCGAAACCTGCTATAGGCATGTAGTTATAAACATGTATTTCCGTCACTTATGGGTAAGTATGCAGGTAGATTTTCAAAATTATTAGACACAGAAAATTTTTAAAGCCTACATCTAAAGGAGGTAGGATTTTCTTTTCCCGACTTCGTATAAAAAGGAACCTTTCTGTGTCTAGGTAAGATTTAATTTTTTCAATTTTATTCTTGTTCCGAGTATAAATATGAGTTAATGCGCCTTTAAACTTCATAACATCTGCAAGGCTCGCCGGAGATAGTTCAGTTCATAAGTCAAATTACAAAACCGTGATTTATTAAAAAAAAAAATAAAATGAGTAAAAGGACGCTAGAATTTGAGTGTAATAACGATCCAGATATGTTCTGTTTCATGTGTGGCCAATATACTATCATAAGGCGACGACGAGTGTTCTCAGATCATATCAAAACTTTATAATCCAAGTATTTTGGCATTGAGCCTAAAAATGCTGAAAAACCATGGACACCGAACACTTTGTGTACATCGTGTCGAGTAGAATTGATTCAGTCGGAATCAGGACAACAAATAAAATTTGATACACCAATGATATGGAGACTTGCCATTCAATAGAGTGTTATATTTGTCAAACAAAAGTACTTGGCGTTGGAAGATAAAGAAGAGTAACCTATGCCAGCGTACCTACAGTGACATTACCAGTACTACATTCAACGGCAGTTGCGGATCCAGTTCCATTGTCAACAGTAATATCTGAGTGCGGGGAATCAAGTTGTACTGAATTTCGCATGGGAAACGAGAGAAACGTTCTGTCACAAGCACAACTTAATGATTGGATAAGAGATTTGGAACTATCCAAGGAAAAGGCCGAGATCCACACTTCTCGTATGCAACAATTTAAATTTGTGTCATCCGATGTTAAGGTGATATATTGTAGAACTCGTCACGAACCATTTTCCAAACACTATACCAAGAAAGACAGTATATGCTACTGCAACGACATTCCTGGTTTATTCAAAGAGTTTGGTCAAATATATGATTCAAAAGAGTGGCGATTGTTCATAGACAGCAATAAACTGAGTTTGAAGGCTGTATTATTGCATATTGGTAACAAAAAGCCTTCTATCCCGATCGCACATGCAGTAAATATAAAGAAATCCTACGAGGAAATGCAAAAAAAAAAAAATATGTTCTGATCTCAAAGTCGTTGCAATGCTATGCGGTCTACAAAGTGGCTACACCAAGCACTGCTGCTTCCTCTGCAAGTGAGATAGCCGAGCTCGTAAGGACCACTACGTCAGAAAGGATTGGCCGGAAAGAGTCGAGTTTACCGTTGGTGTGGATAACATCAAATACACCCCTCTTGTCAAGAAAGAGAAAATCATACTTCCACCCTTACACATCAAGCTCGGTCTCATTAAAAACTTTGTTAAGGCTTTGGACAAAGAAGGCGAAGCATTCGACTATTTGAAAACAATTTTTCCAGATATTTCTCAAGGCAAGATAAAGGAAGGTATTTTTGTCGGACCACAAATAAAAAAGTTGATCAACAATAATCAATTCAAAGGACTACTCTCATCAGTTGAGGCAGCAGCGTGGGAATCCTTTGAAAAGGTCGTTGCTTCTTTTCTCGGTAGACACAAAAGCCCTAAGTACGAGCAGATAGTGAACGACTTGATCAATAATTATGCGAAAGTGTGTAAATATTAAAGGCCTATTAAAATTAATTTCCCCAAATTCTATAACTTGTTTACCTAACTAATATTTTCTTTCCAGGCGTAAATATGTCGTTAAAAATTCACTTTCTGCACTCACATTTGAGCTTTTTTCCGGCAAATCTTGGCGACGAAAGTGATGAACATGGCGAAAGGTTTCATCAGCAAATGAAATTAATTTAAAATCGATATCAAGGATTCTGGGACGTCGCAATGATGGGTGATTACTGCTGGTTTCTCATAAGAGAAACCGATCCTAAACTGAATAAGCGTCAAAGTAGAACACATAATTATTTCGACTACATAGTAAAATAAAATTAAGATAAAGATTGTTAGAATATAGTACAAACATAAATAAATTAAAAAAAAAAAAAGTTAAAAATAAGGGTAATTTCATTCATAAATTGAACTTTTAACTAAATAGAAACAGAGCATAGCTAGATATTTCACTCTTCTTTATACCATACATACGTTTTGAGGTATACGTTGAAATTGCGCAACCTGGGTATTTTTATTTGATCGCTTATAACTTACGTAGTTTTGCATCGATTGTCTTCGATGATAGCTTATCTTTTTTCTAATTAAACAGAGCTTTACGTAAATAAAAAATATTTGGAAAAAAGTTGTGGTTTTGGAATGCTGCCCTCGCAAAAAGTAATTTTTTTCATATTTTTTCATAAAAAAAAAAACAAAGATATGAAATGATAAGCTAATATCTCGAAAACTATCTGGTTGAGCAAAAAACAATGTATGATGCATTTATAGCAAATTTTATCGTCTTTCCGATTCTGTAAACTTCGTGAGATATACGTAATTAAATGGAGCCATCTTTTTGGTTTTTTCGAATAACGGTAAATTGCAAATATCTCAAAAACGGTACCATAGAATCAAAAATGAACTCGATTTTCGAAATCAGGGGGTGGTTTTACATACGAATTTCATAACGGCGTTTCTGGTAAAGAGAAAAAGTTGAAATTCGTGGTCCAGTGTAATCAGCGTTCTACTGAAACGGAAAGTGAAGAGGCACAAGAAATCTTGACTAGCGGTGAATTTTATCAAGAATATAAGGAAGTTCCAACATGCAGCAGCTATACTAAATCACTCGAACGCAACGAACTCGTCGACAATATAAATAAGCATGTTATTCCTCATCTTGGAAGCCATCCATCGCCAATGAAGCGAAAATATTTAGAAAGGGATTCATACTGCAAAAAAAAAAAAAAACACAGCAATTGCGCAAAGTATTTCGGATTCACTTGGAGGTGGTTCACTGTCAACTTTATCAGAAGATCAAAGCTTACTACGAACAAATTTTGGAGAACATGAAATATCAAATCGAAAACTGCTCAAATAATTTGGATAAGCAAAAAATATTATCTCTATCACCAAACACCATGACATCTAAGGAAAATAAAGACATTTTTGGGCATGATTTATCTTACGAATTGATAAAAATTAGCAAAGATATACAAAAAAAATAAAACAAAGTTTTCGGACGTCAAACGCTCTAGCATGGACAGGCGTAGTTTACCTGAACAAACTAGTAAGTAAGCAAATATTCCGAAAGTCAGCAGTATGAGCTGCGCAAAGTTGTATATTAAATCTAAATAAATAAAATTAAAAAATTAACTTTATCAAGTGTATGTCTATTTATTGTGCGTGTCTGAAACATTTGATAATTCGATTCTTGTTCGAATCTATTAGAATACTTAGTCATAGTATCTGTATCTGTATAACTTCCAAAGTATAGCTAGGTACCATTTTTGTCACACAATAATAGCAAAATAAAAAAAAAGTTAACAAGAGATGGTTCTACTTATAAATTTTTTTAAAAGAAAAACACACCATTCTAGTTTTTATATTAAATCGACCTTTCTAAAAAAATTTTTTTTTAAATCGCTTGGTCTTTGAAGTGTTTTCCCAGTTTGAAAAAAAATGTAGAAAAAAATTAAAATTTTTTTTTTTCAGTGTAATATAGAATCTTTACAGTATATGTTTTCAAAGGTGGTTTTAATACCTTTCTAACGGTATAAAAATTTTTCAAATTGGTTGATTAATTTACGCGTGATATCCAAATATGAGAAAGTAACCAAGAGATGCATTTACTTAAAAAAATTAAAAAAAAAAATCCCATTTTAGTTTTCAGATATGTTATATATATTAAATAGACCTTTCTAAAATAAAATTTTATTTTTCAAAATCGCTTGATCTTTGAAGTGTTTTTTCAGTTTTAAATTTTATTTAAAAAATTTTTTTTTTCAGTGTACTAAAAATTTTTACAGTGTAATTTTTACACAGTAAGCTTATTTCAATACCTTTCTAATGGTATGAAGATCTTTGAAATCGGTAAAGCCATTCCGTAGTAATCACACTTTAAAAGTACCTATTATCGTCATTTTTCTAATATTTTCGGATATTTCGATACCTTGCCACGCCAATTTTTCGAAAATGCAATTTCTAAAAATGAGGTTGTGTTTGGGTGGGTAAGATGTAACCCCATGCAAAATTTCATCAAATTCTGAGGGGGTCGGGTTCAACGCATATTGGATTTGATATAAAATTCATCATATGAGAGATGATCTTCTCTGCTGCAGTTTCTGCCAAGGGCATGGGTTCATCTAGGCTTCATGTCAAATACTTGCTCAGTTTCAGTTCAGATACGTAGTATGTTTTAACCCTTTCATTTAGTACAGTGTCACATTTGTTTTTTTTTTTTTAATTTTTATACTCAGCTGAGCACAGCTCACAGAGTATATTAATTTTGTTTGCATAACGGTAATCCGTAACGGTATAAACTAATCGAGATATAGACTTCTATATATCAAAATGATCTGGGCGAAAAAAGAAATTCATTTAGCAATGTCCGCCCGTCCGTCTTAGCCTTCCTTAATTGTTCTTCTAGTAGCAGTGATTCGCCCCATCAAATGGGTGCGATCAATCACAAATTGTCATCGATATCCTGTAATGGGAACATGCACATAGGGTTGCATAGATCGCTGCGAAATAAGTGCTAGAGCCGTGGATTTTACAAAGCAGAGTGGCCGCGTCTCTACCTGAGGTCTGCTATTCTCTACTGCGATTTTCGGATATTGGGGTTCGACGAACATTTATAGGCATAAGACTTTTGAGATTCTTTATGGATTAGGTTGGAGACGTTATTGTGCTCTTCCAGTTTAAACAGCTGTTTGTCGGATATACATATATGTAGTTCTGGAGAAGAAGTATGTTCATATTACTGCGAGGCGGAGTCACATCAACTAAGTTTGTAAGGATCCTCAGGTTTCTGGAAATTTATCAAAAATGGCTTTTTCGTCCTTTATTCTCTTCCCTTTATAGGGAGTATGGGGAGATGATGTTCCGACGTCATAAGAAGACAATCACTGTCAATTCTAAACGCGGTGTTCTGACAGGCCTACAGCTTCCTTCAGTTTATTTATCTTAAGCTTGGCAATCGAATTGAGAACACCAGCGGTTGGCCTATGGCTTTCTAAGTGGCTATCAGCGTTTCAGTTTTTGCCCCAAGTGCTACTAGCAAGGGACTTGAGGCTTTTCTAACCCCTCTTAACTGTAGGTACAACTCTGGCATCATTCTCATTAAAATATAGGTCATTATCAAACACGAGGATATCCAATATTTCCTACATTTGCCACGGCAATATCCATATTATCAGTCATCGACGTAGGAAACAATGGTGTGGGCTTCGAGATGTAAAAATTGTACAAAAATCGGGAAAGGACAACAGTACGGCATTTCTTGTATAATTCTTCTTGTTTCTGATGTTGCGTTCCTAAAGTGGACCAATGTTTGCCGACAATTCCAAATAAATTTACCTATAATAATACCATGGTATTGAACACTACAAACTCATTCAGTCTATGTGAGGTCCTCATCGACCGGCCAGTTCAACCTTCATACCATGGTACTGACTAAGGACCCTCAAGCAATTTTGTGTTTAAATTCCCACAAATAAATTTATTGAAATTCGGTTGAGATATTCGACTCTGATCATTTCTAGTCGATAAATATTTGTACTGCAACGAACGATTCAAAACAAATCGCTAACTCCTTTGTATTGCTTTCTTCTGTGCCTTGATATGAAACCGTTGGGAACAAGAAAAAAAAAACGGCTACCCTTAAAATTCATATCTGTTGGAATCAGAATTGACTGTTGATTCTGCTTAAGTAATCCTTTATATATACTTACACGTAAATTAATTAGTCAATGAAACTAATCAAAACGAAAAAGTAATGCAACAAATTCGATATATTTTTTGCAATATTTCTGAGACATTTCTAAAAACTAATTAACAGTTAGTTAGCTGTCTATTGGAAATTTTAAGTATGCAGATTTTGTGTACTCGACTAGACCAACAGCTTGAGGTATATCTCTTTCAGAGTATATTTTCACAGCCAAATAACGTAATAGCATATCTCCACTTAGAGCTTTATTCGAGATTTAGGCATTTAAAAGGATTTAACGTTAAATCTTTCAAGTTTTATCATACAAAATTAAAAAATGCGAATGCACCTTTGACAAACTCTTTGCATTTTCAGGCGACTGCATAACTTTGTTACCTCATACCTCATACACAATCAATTGTGAATTCCCTAATGTGATTAATTATGTGCTCATTTTAAAAACAGATGAGGGCGACACTCTTAGTATGAAAATTAAAACTTGGTTTTATCTCATGTATATATATATAGATATAACTTGCAAGTTTTTCGATTGAAAAATAAAGACATTTGCGTTAGGTTGAGGACCTCACATAGACTGAATGAGCTCATAGTAAATTAATAATTTTCGTAGATCGAGGGCACGCTCTCAACTATTTTTTTACATTGTACAAAGCCATAGCGTTACATTTTCTGTAGTATGTTTGGGTTATTAATTTTGTTGGTATTAAAATTACTGTTCCAGCCACGATTGGTGAACACTTTACAAAATATTTAATGGTTACACTCAGCCCTAAAATATCGACATCTAGACGATGAACATAGAAACTTTTACAGCTCTACTGCAAAGGGTGAGTCGTGTCAATTTTATTAAAGTAATTGGTCGATTGTATTTGTGCTTGCATGCTAGGGCTAGTACAAACAATGGAGTGAAGGAGTTTTCAAGTTCAAGGATGAAAAGTATGCTTGAGTGTGAATGGCTTATGGGGTAGTAGCTACCATACACTGCGGCTAGTCTGTACAAAATCTCTCATTGAATATTACAGCGGTTGTCAAGACTATCCCTTAATACACAGTCTTTGTCTGTTGAACATCCGCACCAAAATGGCTAGCGGTCAAGAACATAGCGTTAAGCT
The DNA here is from genome assembly GCF_040869045.1 of Eurosta solidaginis. Taxonomy (NCBI): domain Eukaryota; kingdom Metazoa; phylum Arthropoda; class Insecta; order Diptera; family Tephritidae; genus Eurosta; species Eurosta solidaginis. Next base: position 287,973,356 of record NC_090321.1, on the reverse strand, counting down.
AGATTTAGTGCTTCGGGTGCAGAACATACGACAATAATAGAACGGGACAGACAGGCTATCTGATCTTGTGACTGCGCTTCGATGAGGCTCATATAATAGTTTTAGAACCACAATAGAGGTGGAAGAGTGGCACAAGGGTGCGGATATGGAGGAATATATGCAGCCATAAGAAGTGTGTTACGAGTGCAAAGAAGCACCTGAAATAATTGGAACAGGAAGAAACTATATTGGTTTCTCGGTCGTACGGGCTGATCTAGGAGGGTGGGACAATTTGAGTATTTGTCGTAGGCGTTCCATTATTTTGGATGAGATAAAACCAACTACGAAGCAGGAATGGAGTGGAACAACTAAGCTCGAGTCTGCAAAGTTTTGAGAATTATGGGCAAGTCTTAAGACAATCGACTAACAGCGTTAGTGTTATCAATAAAAAGAGGAGATTCTTGATAGCCGTGCTCGTCAGTGACAGCATACATATGTATATAGGAACTTCGTGCCGAAGGAAGAGTCGGTTTATAATATATTTTGTCGATCTGGAAGCAGCAATTAGAGTGCTTCTTAAAAATCCTCTAATATTCGAGGTGAATAATTCTTTTAAAATTTAGGTTCTAGATTTTGAAAAGGGTTTTAAGTTTGGTTAAACAAACTGCTGGCAGCACTACGTACATACATATGTCTTTGTTACGACCTTACGGGCAATACAACCCTACCTAACCACTTCAAAAAGAAATATTCAAAGAAATGCCAGAAACTCCTAAATTTTACTTTTCTCCTTTTTTTTAATACTTTTCAAGTAATGGCATGGATATGCAGCTATTTTTGTTGAGCTAGTTTTGGTTGAGCTCGTCATAGAAGTTTGTTATCCTGAAGAAACACATTTGTTTAGTCTCTATCTCCATAAAAATCGAGGCCATTTTGATTGTGTAATATATATTTTGTTATAAATTGAGATTTGGAAACACAATTTTAATTACTCGAAACATATGCCGTTACAAAATAAAAACCCTTCAATACACGTAGGTACATCCTAATCCATTTTAAATGCGCACTGGCCTCTTCCCGCCATCTTTGGCATGAACAGTACGTATATGGCGTGATAAAGTATCACTGCGAGCGTATTTATTCCTGCACATTTTACATAAAAATCGCTTTACTTTACCAGAGGCACAACCACTTTTAAGATGTCGTTGCATTGTAGAAACGTGAGAGTAAACTTTGCCGCAGTGGGGACAAGTCGGCAATGCATCACTACCAGTAAACGGACTGAAATTATTTTCACTTATTATTCGATATGCATGAAGTTTGTAATAGAAATTAATTACCCAGTTTTGACACTATTGGCATGAAGTAAATTATTTAGGTTGTGCGCAACATCGAATACCTGAAGAAACAGATCTGCGGATCATACCAATTTTTAATATTATTTTTTTTTTATTATTATGCACAACTAGGAAAACTAGAAAGAGCAGTTTATTCTTAGCCAAAGATCAAAAGATTGTTCCTATCTATTCCAGCAATAACGGTGGAACAAAGAAACAAATTGCCTATATTTATCATATATCGATCAAACGATCTATCCAAATTAGAGTACGTATACATAGTTACTATATAAACAATAAAACAATGTATTTATAAATCTATACATATTAGGGTTAGGACCGATATTTGCAGATGCCGTTCGGAGTAGGCATATAACATGTACATAGGTCCCATCCGCCATCCTAAAATCTCTTCGGAGGCTATCGCGCCTTATATATATATATATATATATATATAGATATTTACTTCCTTTATATTAGGTCGGTTGAATGTTTGTCCGCTTTTCATACAAATCTTGCAATCGATTTTTAAGTAACTTCTCATTGAGCTACAAACGTGAACTACATAGGTTAGAACACAGTGACAATGCAACAAAAGAAAAAATCCGTTAGGTGGCGCACAGATCGAAAAATTAGATAAGAATTTGAAAATTTTCAAACCAGCTTTTAAGTAATTTCTCGATGAGCTAGAGACTTGAAATTTCAAACTTAATTCAGAGGTCGATGACAGCCGATGAAACGATACAAAAAGATTCGCTAGGGGGCGCACGGGATGAGATATTTAGAAAAATCGTACGAAACGGAGGGAATTTTGGGATTGATTTTTATGTAAGTTCTCATTGAGCTACAAGCGTAAAACGTTAAGACTCCGAGAAAATAAAAATAAAATAAAAAATTTTAAGCACTTTCTTTATATAAATGGACAGAAATGTCTCCTAATATAGACATTGTCTTGCTAAACTTAGATTTTTAAATTTTGACATAGAAATTGGAAAAATATTTATGAGAAGTAAAAATATAAAGGTGGAGTGCAATTGATTGACTAATAATATCTCCTTTCCTACCAACTTTCCAATCCAAGTAATGTGCGCTTCACTTTTATAATTTTACTTTTCATAAATATTTTTCCAATTTCTATGTCAAAATTAAAAAATCTAAGTTAAGCAGGGATATGTCTTTATATAAGGACACATTTTTCGCTGATTTTTGTCCATTTATATAAAGGAAGTGCTTAAAATTGTCTTTGTTTTTATTTATTTAATATTTTTCAAGTAATTTTCAAATGTAAAATGCTTTGAATTTAAAGGGGAAAAGTAATTTTACTTTGAATTTTTAAATGTACATATGTAAGTTTTATGTTATTGTTTTTTTTCGTGGAGTTTTGAAATGCTCTAACTCAATAAAAAATCTACAGAGAGTGATGAGCATTGTGAATTCACACAAGTGAAAAATCTTTCTATTCCTCCATTGCCATAGCTACCGGCCATATAATAGCTGGCAGGGAGAACGGCTGTCGCGAATGGCCAGAGAATGGAAGAAAGGTTTTTTTTTGCTCGCGCTTATTAAATTGAAGTGCCATAAATTGCCCATTTGTGTTTCAAATCAGCTTTTCTTTTAAGTCTGTATATAGAAAATCAGACTACATATTAACATTAATTTCTAAAATCTAGTTAATATATTAAATGTGAGCAGCCAGTTAAGCAAGCATTTTAAAATATTGTGCGAATATTAGCATTACTAAGTGATACTGGCATCACTAAGCTGATAGTAAGCAGCCACCCGTATGTACGTAAACAAATCAAACATCATTTACACACATACATACAAGGCAAAGGAGAGATACTCACACACACATGTAATCACCAGCCGAAGTAGTACTCACATATACACACGCATATGGCTACAAACTACAAATATACTTGTATATGGCTGTTAACCAAGCATGAAGTTCACGAAATTACTACACCTTAGGAGAAATGGGTGGACGAGGAAACCGAGAGTATAAAAGCAGCGCAAGCTGAGGCATGACTAATCAGTTTTGATTTAAGCACGCTATTGGTTGTGAAGTATAAGTGTTATTGTGAAGTACTTTCAAAGTAGTTTAATAAAGACCATTTTGCAATACAGAATATTGGAGTGATTTATTCAACAGTTTAGCGATTCGAACGTTAGCAGAAGGTTGGAAATAAGTGGAATTTCCCAAAATTCGTCATTTGTAAATAATGCAATATACCAGTCGTCTACAAAAATGTTTGACAAACACTATTGAGAAAATGATTTAAGTAATCGAATAGCGATTGAACAGGTGATCGAGGCTGTTTACAATTGTGAACGTTTTTATCAAACATTCGCCACTTGTATGAATTCACAATGGTGATGAGGTTGTAAAGTTATTGTAGTTGACTTTATTTTTATTTATTTTTTTATTTTTACAAATATACATATAAACACATATACATACATATGTAGTACTCCTATATTGCTAATAGAAAATGCTCGCAGCCTATAAAACTTTTGTGATTGTAGCAGCATAAGTGTGACAAGAAAAAATTTAATTTAGGTACATTGGATTATTGAATACAAAAACGAAAACGTTCAGACAGCAATATATCGGCATTCTGATGTTTGGGAATGTACCTAGCCTTTTGTAGCAATATAGGAGTATTACATATATGTATAAACATAACAAAATTTACTTGAAAATTGTCTACAAATCTATAAGCAGTATCAAACAGCAAATCTACTCAACTGATATTTCTGTCAATTTTTATCCACCGAAAATAGCTGCTGAATAAACTTCGCACAAATTGTTGATTCTGAGTGTTTAAAACAGTCAAATCAACAAAAAAAAAAAAAAAAAAAAACAGTATCAAATGTAAGCCCCAGCTCTGTTTAAAGAAAAATACAAATAAAAAATTGTTTCTAAAGATTTTGATGTTGCTTTTCCCAGGCCATGAACCCAGGATTTTCGATGTGGAAGGCGTAGCACGCTACCATAACACCACGGTGGCCGCCTAGCTCTGTTGTCTTAACTAACAATTATTAATGTCACCCTAAAAATATCAATGAAAACTGTTAAACATAACAGTGGCTGTTGATATGACAGATTTCTGTGGCACAGTAGCCTCAAACACCAAATAGTGACCGGCGTGAGCATAATGTTCTCTTTAAAATTAGCTGAAACTTTTGCATAATATTGACAGGTGTTCGCTGTTTGAATGTTTGATGAAATCAGATCTTTTAACAGAAAAATCAATGATTGGTTGAGAAACTGTCATTTTTACAGAATACAGAGACCAACAGTTTTTCATCTGTTGAAATAACTAAACAAAGTTGTTTTCTTGACAAAGAGAACTCGCTTGAATTAACTATAGTGCTATCTATTTTAATGAATAACTGTTAATTCAAGAGCAACCAACCTGATTTGTTTATTTTAGTAGCTTCATTTCTTTTGGTGTAGGATATTTCCGAACACATCCATTATTAAACTTATTGGTCAGATATATAACACACACAAAGAAGTAAAGTGTAAAATTAACACTTTCTGGTGTTACTTTCGAATTTAGCACCAAACTAGAAACTTTAACACTCGTTGCATTGAGTAATGACAGTTGTGAACAGCAAGCCGCCGTGTGGCGCTTGCGTGCTCCGCCCCTCACATCGAACGTTCTGGGTTCAAGAAATTCACATTATTTTACTTTTATATAAAACAACACGACACACTGCGGTTTCGACACCAACATTTTTTGGTTTGCTCGAAGTTACAACTTCAAATATTGAACGGGGGATGTCTCATAACTCAAAATCTTTAATTACCAACGGTCCTAGAAAACAAAAAACACTCGAATCTGTAACAGAAAGTTTTTCACCTCTGAGTTCGGATGAGTTATCGTCGAGAAATATCGCAGCGATAATATCGTCAGAGATATAATTTTGTTACGAATCCCTTGCGTGTATTTATTGTTATTTGTTGAATATAAAACTTTTACACATCTCGGTTGCCGTTTCGAAAAGGCCCGAATTCGTTTTAAAAACACCTTATCTCAACAAAAAATGAAATATCTACGTTTTAAGCTAAGGTAAGAGATGTTTATGACAAAAAATCTGTTTGGAAACAAATTCTGAATTAGGACGTTCTTCATTCAGCAGAATTCTAAGAAGATAGAGCGCAACGATAATTTTGATGGCATTTTTATGATTTTTCTCTGCCTTTCAAATTAAGCATTGCTCATATTTTTCTGGTGTTCGCTAAAACTGAAAGATTAACGTTAAATTAGCTCTTGCATGTAAATATCGATTTCTCATTATGATCGTTTTTGTCTTGAGTAAGAAGGGTCTATGGAATATTACCAAAAAAAAAAATTGGTTTTGAAAAACTTTATGAAAACCATCATTTTCATTTCTGAAGGAGTGTGGGGAGAATTCGAAGATAGGTTTGATCCAAGGCATCTTCACTGATAAAACCAGTTGGTTTGGCTTTTTTTTAGCTTCTACATCCCCTACATCCTAAAAATTTCATGGCAATATTTCTATCCGTTCACGAGTTATGGAGTGACAATCAAAATGTAACTTCTTTTTATATATATAGATTTGGAGCGTTGTAATATGTATTATAATGCATATATGAAACGGACCAAATTGCAATATCGCAAAATTTACTGAAGACGTCGTATTCAAAGATGGGTGGACGGACGAAAATGGATTAATCGATTCTAAAATTAAAATTAATCAGCGCCATTCTAAACAAAAATTCCTTACGAGTTTTTTCCATCTCTCATTCCTCCTATTCTGAATAAAAAATCTTTGGGAATTTTCTCACTTCTCCCTTTTACAATAAATGGTAAACCGATTAAGGGACAAAAGTGGGTATTTATGAATATGATTGAAAGGAAGATTTAGCGGCGGATTTTTATTAGCGCAGCCTGATGTTTATGATCCTCTGTTGGTGTTGCTGTGGCACCAATTCATTACCTCTTTCGTCCAATACCATATGAAATGCAATATTATGCATTGTTTATATTTAATTACTCAATTTTAAACAAATTCGTGAAAATAATTAGACTTTTCAATTTCTTAATTAAAAATATAAAAATAGTCCCTAGAAAGAAAGAATTGGGAGGAATTTTTTCGCGGAATCAAAGCACACTTGAATGTCAAAATGTCTAATGTTTTGTTCTTTGTCAAGAACTACAGAAAAGGAGAACTGTGGCCAGTTTATCTTTCCTATGTATTATTTATGTTTATATGTATGTAGTATGTATGAATGTTAGTATATTTCTATGCGAGCAAACATTTTTTTAAATTACATCAAAATTTTTTGAACAAATGCATACAGCCACACAAGAATTAAACTAATTATTTATGTTAGCATTCAGCTCGATGGCGGTGGCAAGGATTTATGTAGGCGCATATAGTGCTCGGTCAATTTGAAATTATGATGGAATCCTCGCCCGCAAATAACACAAATGAACTTTTTCGGTTGATTGCATTCGCTAGTCAAATGCCGTTTTAATGTAAAAAGCCTCTGATAAACACGCCCACAGTTTGTACATATATATGGACATTTTAACAAATTTGTTGCAGCAGTAGCCATGGGAACATTAGTAGCATCTAAAGATGTATCTCTGATTTGGATATATATAAAGAAGTGAAATAATTTATAAAAGCGCATTCAGTATGTAAAAAAAACAAAGGGAATGTATTTACCTCTGCGCTCTAATGTTATTCCCTAAGTCCGAATGGCTACCACCGGTCACCCTTTTCCTAGATCTTTTAGCTCTTCTGGGTTTTGTGCAGTAACTCTTTGATACTCGCAATTCTGCGGAAGAAAGAAGATAAAGAAGAGCGCAGATTGTACATATGTATGTATGTATGTCGTTTTGATTTGAATTTTAATATTTTACCGTTTTCCCTCATAATGAAAACAAAAGTGGGGAAATGCACTTTGTGTGTAATTTTAGAAACAAAGTCCTTCATTTGAAGAGGAAATACTGTCAGTAAAATATTTTATAATTAAGCGATTACCGCGATCTCTAATTTAATACCAATTATTTTTAAATCCCAATTAGTTTGCCTGTAGAGATACATCCACATAGAGTTGCTGCACACTTCCACCTCAAATAACAAAAATTTATTACAAAAAAAAAAAAAAAAAATATTGCTATACATAAATTACTTTGTATGTTTTAGGTCAGAATGTAATAAATAAATGGTCCAACAAAAAATAGAATGCAACTTATTTCCGAAAACGGCAACCAAACCATAGTTGTATATTATAATATTGTATATCTTACATATATACATACACATCCATATAAATAGCCCAAAGCACAGTCCATGTTCAGTTTGATTGATTTTTCTAATCTAACAGATTTTTTTTACACATAAATGTCCTATATGTATAAACAAAGTTTTATAATGTATTGAAGTATGTACTTCATCAAATGTATGGTTTTTATTGTGAGTTAGAGTTAAAGATTTCAGAATTCTCGTCAGTTAATGTCAAGCAGAGAACTTAGCCAAAAGCAAACCAACAAACGTGAATCGTTAGTATGAACCACGACCTTGAACTTGCCCATTTTTAAACTTGCCTAACATGTATTGCTAACATCTTACAAATGCAACTTGGTGTATGTAAAAAAATTCGACTGTTTTAACAAAGAAAGCATAAGAATTATAACAAAAAAAATATTTTAAACGGTCGTGGTATTAATTTAATTCAAGTTTAAAAGTAAAAAAACTGGCAAAAGAGAAATATCGAAAGTCATTTGACGTAGACAGTGGGGATAAGTTCCGAGGACTATTCAAAATTTGTTTTGATTCTTAGCCAGTTGATATTTAAGTACACTCTGGCTTAACCAGTTCGATAAGCTCGATTTTTAATACATGTGCATGTACATATATACTCACACATATAATTGTCGATATGTATGTATGTAATAGAAATTTTTATAGGAAAGATGGATACGTTAACAAACACATATATAAGTATTCAAAAGCACTGTTCTTTTTTATCTTCTATACATAAAATATTTCTATACTAATATAAAAATTATTTAAATCGCTTAAACGAATCAAACTACAATTAATAATAAAATAAAATTTACTTACAGGTTACGTGGATGACCGCAGCCTGATGATTTTGTCACAGTTGAATCTCTTTCTTTCGTTGATTTTCTAGATAAAATTGATTGCTAACATCGCGCAACTTACTTTCGTCTGCTCCTTTGTCATTACGATCAGCTTTGTAGAACAGTTTTCCAAATTTTTTTATATATATTCGTACAAATTTAACATGTTCGAGAGGCGAAGGACCACAGTAAATAAAATAAATGTCCTTTCCTTCCCATCGAATTCCCCTTTTGTTTATAGTATTATTTTAAATAGTTAAGAAGCTTCTATGGGGTTTTCTTAGAACAATTCTATGGGGTTTTCTACTACAAAAATTGCTAATATGTTAGACAACCGGGGTAAACATTGAACTAAATGTCAGTGGACTCTCCCTCATCGTCTACGTATTTATCCGCTAGCAGGTGCTAAGCTCACGCCCACCCAAGGTTATGAGCTTCCGAATTTCGCAATTGAACCTTGGTAATTTTATTGTAAATTAAAAACCATAAGAGAAAATTTGGGTGTGATTTATCCTCTCTCTCATTTCAATTAAATTTTTTTTTTTTTTGAAGGTGTATATAAAGGGGTTATACTGATTCGAAAGTCAAAGCCCGACAAGTTTTTTGGTTTCTGTTATACAAACTTCAAATGTGAAAAGAATACAGAATCCGCCCATAATTTTTTTTTTCAATTTCGAACTTCGAAGGCCATTCCTATTTTTCGCAGGCTTACTTCGTTCTATACCGTCGTGTCATCGTGTTATACGATCCTTGATCAAATGCTATTTTTTAAATCACAATAGCTTCGAAATACTGAATTGCATTAATGAAAATTGTGAACTGGGGCATAGCGTACTCACTAGATCCATAATTTATTATGTGCTGGGGACGCTTTAAGTATATTCCGCAAACCCCAATAAAAAAAAAAAGCAATATTTCAAACCTTCACACTGCTGCATAAATCTACACATTAACATGTACATATATACAGTTAGTAATACCAAAATAGCTGCAAAAACTATTAAAACATTTTATGTTTTTTTCTTCTTTAAATTATTTTTGTTAATTTTAGAAAAACAAATAATGAACTTGAACACTTTGCAAACCAAGATCCCGAATCGTGTTGTAAGATCAGTGAACGATTTCAAATTTTTAAATTATAATAGATTTTCAACGGTGAATGGGATCAAGGAAATATGTGAAATAGCTCCTACGAGTACTTAAAAGATCCTTAACATATTGTCATAGTTTGACTGATTAATATCTCTGGTTTGAGTGAAACTGTATTTCAATTATAGTTTACGATTTCTCGAACATGTTCGAGAAGAGATTTCTCGCGAGTCTCGCCTTCCCACGAGATTCTCGAATCTCGAATAACTCGTAAAGCCCGCAAGTTTCTCGATATTCAACTTAATCGATTCATTGACTGTTTTATATAGAGCTTACGATTTCTTCTGGATCACAAGCCAAAATGTCCGCAAAACCACAAGTAAAAAACCCTGAAATGTATAGAATATTGCCAATGCAGCGACTGAGTTGAAAGTCGAGAAGATCGTCTTACGAGTAATTCGAGATTCGAAAATCTCGCGAGAAGCCGTGTTCTTGATGTCTCGTTGAAAAATAAAATATTGCGAACAAAATTATATGTATAATAAATATGTTTTGAGTTAAATGTCGTTGAAGCAATATAATCAACAAAAAATCACAAGTAAAAAAAACCAAGTGTATAAATACTGTCCATACAGCGATTAAGTAAGAATGTCGAGAAGCTCGTGAGATTTACGAGTACTTCGAGACACGAGAATCTCGCGAGAAGTCGAGTTCTCGATTTCTCGGGTCTCGAAAATCTCGCTTGTATTCGAGAAGAAATTATAAGCTCTAAATTCAATACGTGATCGAATAACACGATACGGGCGGAGTTTTAAAATGATGAATGAAGAAAGCCGAAATTGAGAAAAATCTTTCAAAATTCTGATCAAAATTTCGCAATTTAAGACGGGAAGTTTCATACAACTTTTTGAATATAAGACCACAATTTTTGTATTTTTTCGAAACCTTTTTTTATATTGCTTTGCATTTTTTCGTTATAAAATTCATTAAAATTTTACTCAAATAAACAAAAGTTTATTTTAATAGGACTTTAATTGATAAATGTGTTAATAATTTTTGTTGCTATTTTTGTGTCACAGCTGTACAAAGCTTTAGAAAATGATTTTGGAATCGGAGTGTTTGTGTTGTTTGTTAATGACAATATGGTATTGTAAAATTTTGTATGTATGTAAAATGATGTATATTTTTGAAAGATATTTATATATATGTGTGATATATCATAACAAAGCTTGACTCTTGTCCAACCGATACCGTTGAACAGAGTATACTTACCTGCAGCTTTATCGACTTTTATTTTGATCGGTGGTTGGTTGCGTGAAACACACGAGTACCTCGCTGCCAATCACTTTACAAAATGTGATGACAACTACATGTTTCAGCCTAGGCGCCATCATACAGCTTACGACTCCTCAGGCAACAGAATTGTACGGCTCTGCTTCCTTAATCATCTTTTGGTACTTTTACACTATTTACTTATCTCACTTTTACATTCAACACAAATCACACATGAAAAGCACTTGAAATATATAAAAATATTTATACAACTTCCTTTTGCGAAAAGTCGTATAATATCAAGAACGCGAAAATCGTTGCCGTAACCAAGTAATAATATTAAAAGTTAAATATAATACTTTACACTTCTTCTTCATGAATATCGTCGGTGAAACTGCAAAACCGCAAATAAATTGTCTTAGTAAATTTCCCAATTATTAATGTCTAAAATTCTAGGCTCTCGTAATAACGATTTTCATTTTTTGTTACAAAATTTATAGCCGGTTTTGCATTTTGATCGACGCTATGGAATTTCGTGAACGATGATAAATTTTTTTCTTTCAACTTAAACAATCATATTTGTTAGGAAAAAATGTATAATTAAATGTTGATACAAATCATAGTCCCGTCAACCAAAGAGAAAAAACAAATAACTTAGTTTTAAAGAAACATGAATTACTAAAACCAAAAAAATGTATTACCAAGGATCTATATAAATAGGTGCAGGATGAGTTTGCATGCCGTTTCTTATTTTATCTTCACGTCATTAGAATGCACATTCATATTAAATGTATATATATATATATATATATATATATATATCGCTGTTTAAAAAGCAAATCCGCATATATAAGACCATAGTTTTCTCATTTAACCACAATCCACTCATACATGGACATAACCTCGATATGAATGTGTGTAAAACAATGTACCTATTCAATTTATAAAAAAAAAATGTGGAAAATGTTGCAAAATTAAATAACAAAAAAATGTATCTCAACAAAATAATTAAATAATACATATTAAGCAATCTTATTCGTATAAATACATACAAGTAGATGCAGTCATTTCATCTATTAGTGTACAATTTCTATTAATGTACTTAAATCTAATATTCCCTTTATAAAAAATGTAGTAGGTATGTATGTATGAATGTACATAAATAATATATCAACATATGTACATACATACATACATTATGAATGATGTAAATTCAATGAGATAATTTTTGTAAATGAATTTGAATAAAGACTATTTTTGAAAGGATGCTGGTCGTGTGTTCAGTACAAGATGTAATTCAAGGCACGCATATATGTATTGAATATTAAAACTAAGAAAATCCTTGAGAAGGATTATCAGTATAATTCGAACAACAGACGGACGGCTTTTATAGACATACAAATGTATGTATGTAAGAATGAATGTATGTATATATGCACTACATATAAATAGATATGGATCGTAAATCATTTTTAATAAAAACTTAAACAAATACACATACATATATTGGCCACGTATGTGTGTAGCTATTTACTTATACATAATTATATATATGTCCCCTTTAGGAAATTATATATATTTTCGATGTAAAATGTGGGCCATAACATTCAAAGTTAAAAGGAAACTTAATTCAAAATTATTAGTGTCGAATTCCTTCATAACCGCAATTGAATAAAAGTTAAAAGTATTAACAAAAAAAGTAAATAAAGAAGTAGTGCCATACCTATAAAGTAATTGTTAAATGAGTAAATTAAAAACACAAACACCAAACTAAAAAAAGCATTTGTTGCGAATAAAATGAATTAGTACAATAAATAAACATGAATTAGGAAAACTACACAAACTGTCAAACAATTTAAATATGTATGTATTAGTAAGCGATAATTTGGGATTAATGAACAATAAATAATAAGTACCATACTTGCACTAGCATAATTAAAAAAAAAAACTAATAATTTTGGCTAATTAAATATAAAATAACATAAAATAAAATAAAAAGAAAGTGGAAGTGGGCTGCATTTGCATGTATATATCTTTTGCTATTCTCGTTGAATATTTATCATATAAATATATATGTAAATATAAACATATACATATACTTATATATATAATTGTATATTGTATATGTATTGCAATGTTTTGATTTTTATTTTTATTTTAGTTTAGCAGCACCATTTTCCTTTCTTTGCATCTTACATGCTGCTCCATCAAATGATAATTAAAATTAATTTGCTTGTTTTAAATTATTTCGTTTTTTTCTAACGCAAATTTTCGTTTCATAGTATCTACTCGTACTTTTGGATTTTACCGTTATACAATATATACATATATGTATGTACGTATACAGCCAGCAAAATCAGCTTCTTTGAGCACGACTAATAAAGTTTGCAAATTGCATTTTTTTCTCAATGAAAATTATCAATTTGAACATAGTCAAATATATTGGCAGATGAAAAATCTACGAAATTAAGTGATGTATGTACACATGTACATATACGTGTATCAATTTGTGCATAAACGTGTATACGTTGACATACACATGTACATACATACTAGTAAATATAAAAAAAAAAACTAAGAACCAAAGAAATTATATATAAGTACATATAAACAGAATCTACATCAAAAACAAAGGCATACTATTACTATTCGCACATTTGTCCGTTTCGAGTTTTAAAGTACTTTATAACTATTTTTTAATATCAAATTACTCAATAATTATGTATTTATCTTTCCTTTCAATCTTTGGCATTTTATATGTCGTGCTCTTTTTAGCTTTCTTTGCTATTTCATTGTCTTCTTTGATATAAATTAGTCTATCTCACCTTGTGGATCACGTTGCTGTGCTTCTTGTGGCGCCAATAAAAGCTCATCTTGAGATCTGTCATGTTGCCATGGTGCATATCCTGTAAATAAGAAATACATATATGAATTAATAAACCAAAGCTTTAATCAATTAATTAAAGTGCTGATATTTTATGAATAATCTACATACAAATTAACTGCAGAAGATATCAAAACAAATTCCTTACATCTGTTATTTTAGTGAGATGATATGTGGTAGAGTTGGTGCTAAATGACATTTTATCAAAAATGTTCTAAGTCTTATTTACAAGAAATTTTCTAGTATAAATTATTCTTCAAAAATATTACCCCAAAAAAACTAACTCAGAGGCGTTGAATAACGGAGAGGTATAGGTTTCAGCTTGGGTAGCAAATGCTTCAAAAACAAGTAAGAATGGGCGGTCTGCGAGCTCAATTCTTTTAAAGAACACTTGCCTCCTTAAATTTTTTGAAGGATCTTTAAAAATGTTCAATATGTAAAGTTTTTATAATATCGGAACAAAAGTTTTTAACCGAACATTAGTCGAAGTTTACACACAAAAAGTTTTGTTTCTGATTATCGGCAACTTCTCTTTTGGAGTTCCGTATCACATTTACACACAGCGACTCGTTCTAAACAACAATTTGACATTTTTTTTTTTCAACTCTTTATAAAAATTTGTTTTAATTGAAATATTATTGTAAAATATTAGGAATATCAATTTAAATTTTAAAAATTTGTGTTCGAAATCCCCAAAAAGTTCTTCAATAAAAAGGCAAAAAAAAACAAAAACCAGAACTTTACAATAGGAGAAAGAGAGCACAAAGCAAGCGCCAAGCACAAGAAACTCGGTGCCTCTCTTCGGGTATCGAGTTTCAGAAACAAAAATATTTGTGTTTAACTTATGAAACTTTCACATTAAACGCTATGTAAGGTTTTGGTGAAGGTGGCATGGCACATCAATATAAGTTGTAAATCCGCATCTATTTGGTTCAAATTAACGGTCAAATTATATATAGACATATTTGTAAATATATTATGCAGTTTAACGTTTGTTGTTGTTAAAATAGGGTATAAATGAGGAACACAATTTGGTGTATGGGATGTACATGTGATATGGTGATTTCTTTTCTACACGAAAATGTCGCCACTTTCAGGGGCAAACATTTTTAAGATTCTCACTTCGCCCTGTAAAATTGTAGCCACTTAAAATGATCAGTGCCACCCTGCATGACTTGAAAAGAAAAATTGTAACCATTTTTACAAAAAAAATTTAGTTCGTGTGGTTGTTCGCTGTCAACTGTGATCGCAAATTGCTTATGAGTGAGGCATGATGCGACACACACGTACACAATGGCAGCGAGGGCAAGTAATGTTGCATTTTTGGCCATTTTTGTTGAGAAAAGATAATGATGCCCTCTATTGAGGCTAAGCTGATTTTACAACAGAACACAACTTTTTGGAGGGTTGGCGTGAAGGCGACATTTTCGTGTAGAAAAGAAAACACCATTAGACTTAGACGAAAAAAAGTTGTAGAATCCCCCCTAAACTTGAAGAATACTGCTATGAGAAAACGACTGCAGAGCTGAAACGGTCATTACAAGGAATTAATTGAAGGTCAAGGCAAAAATATTGACATTTTTATCAAAGTTAAATATCGGATGTCTATGTGAGGTCTTTATAGACTGGCCAGTTCAACCTAGGCGGACGTTTTCAGCTTTTTTATTTCGTATTTTTTGTTTGCTCGGAAACTATACCGCAAGTTAAATCGCTCATTATAAGCCCCTCTTAAATTGAACCCTAGATCTTGGCAATAGCGGTCGGGGACTAGGTACAAATAAATGTTTTCTTCGGTAATAAATATAATAAACGAATACATTTAGAAGTGATGTTAACTCACCTTGACTAGACCCTTCGCCGGCTTGACTTGTGCCAGCGTTTTGATCTAAATCTTCCATGCCCATTTCTTCATCATCTAATGTCAGATCCTCAACAGTTTCCTCATTGCCCTCTTCATCATATTCACTTTTCGGTTCGATTACCATTTCTGGAGTTTCTTTAGCAGCAATGCCAGTTGTTGATGACGACTTTTGTTTATGATTTGATTTTTCTCCCTTTGAATGTTCTAAATTTTGTTCATCTACGGCAACAATTGCTCCTGCAGCAGCTTTTATATTTTCGGTATTAATGGCATCGCTTACTCCTTTAACGCTTTCAGTCTTTTTGGTCATGCTTGGGGTCATTTGCAGAGTCGTGCCTTGTGTACTTACTATTGAACCGGTTGCTGCTAAAACTCCACTTGATCCGGTTGGTAATGACGATACCGGTGCTGGAAGCGAAGTTGTTGCTGTCGCTATGGCACCAATCCCAGGTAAACCTGCAGTGGATTGTGGTTGTTGTTGTTGTTGTTGTTGTTGTGGTTGTTGCGGCAGATGTGATGATGGATTAATTTGAGAAGAGTTGGAATTGTCGTGAATGTCTACTGAAAAAGAAATAGAGATTAAATAAAAATTAATTTTGCACGCTAATCAACCAAAGATAATTTATTATACGTAATAATAAATCAAGCATCGTTAGTTCTTCTTTAAACTGAGTAGGCAATTGAAAATCATGATCTACAAGTTCCTTCTAGTACCGTTGTTTTTTGGTTGTAGCGATGTTGATGGTCCTTCGCCGGATAGAGATCCGGTACGTCCCGGTAACAAGCACCATTACAGTACTAGTCCGACCGTCTCTGGAACGATTTAACATGACCACATTGAACCTTATAGATGAGGAACTTGGTCACCAGAGCCAAATTAAATTAGTCCCTGTTAGTTTTCAAAAATATTTGTTCTAGAAATGTATAATGTAGAAAACATTCCTATGGGTACCAAAACTAACATATTTTGCAAATTAAAAAAAAAAAAACATTTCTCACAATCTGCGAAACTTGTTTTTCAACTATTTCTCTATTCCAAAGAAATCCTTATGTTATAAGCGGAAAGTAAATATCGAAAGTAAAACAGCAGAAGTCCAATTTCGCTGTTTTTACAAGGTGCTGAAAAATGTTTTCCTTTTTAGAGGAATTTATAGAGTGAATTTTTAAACCAAGGGGGCCCTTTTTAAGGAGCAGTCAAATTCATAAACTTTTTAATGTAAAGCTAAAAGTGAGGCTATTAGGGACTATACTCCAGCATAGGTAGCTTTAAGCGAAAGGCATGTATGTAGTACATAGGTGTTTCTCAAATTTACTTACCAGGCATTGCATTTTCTACGCTTCTGCGTCTAATTTTCCTTCGGCGTCTTGATGGACTAGATGACCCCTCTCGAGAGCCTGATAAATCTGTGGTCTCCATTGAAGAAGGTCCGACGCGAGGACGTTTCGTCTGAGTTTGTTCAAGCGTATAACCACTTAATTTACCACCATTTCCACTTCCAGGTACATTTAAACCACGATGTTGCTCTGTTTTTTGCGTATTACCGCTGCGATTATCAGAGAGACCCTTAATTTGCAGGGATTCAGCAGCTTTCAGCAAAGCAGCCAATTGATCTTGTGAAATATTCACTTCTCCCCTGTACATATAATCCATCATGGCACGCAATTCTTGATATTTAACATCCTTCAATATGAAGATTGGATGTTTATCATACTGTTGTTGAAGTAAAGTCTAAAAAAAAAATACAAAATATGCGGTAATCTGCAAAGATGGAATTACTTATCGATTGTTGAGTGGAATATCGCTCTTTCTGCGGCTTTCGAAAACTTAGAGACGTTTTTTAAACAAATTCTGAAGCTGGACGTTTTCAAAGTGGCAGCTAAGATTGATTTTCCACTCGGGCATCGATATAATTATTGTTCTCCTTTCTTCCAACTTTTACTTACAGCGAAGAAAGGACTGCATGCCGACAGAACCACTTTATGAGCTTTAAGGAATTTTCCTTCTGCAGCTAATGTGCAATCAACTAGGGTTTGATTCTCTAAAAGTGTGTCAAAGACACTTATCAATGTGCTCTGGTGATTATTCCATCGCAGGCAAAACTGCTGATCGTCCTCCATGGTGCCAACTGAGAGCGATGGTCCCACGAGGAATTAAGTATGACGCCAATTTTAAGCGCAGTATGATGCAGTTGCTGCCGGTCAATTAATGTCAGATAAATGAATGGAAATATTAACGGTTCGCCTTATTTTTTCACGTTTTATTTTCTTCTTCGTTTTTGTTATTTTTTGCTTTCCTGGTTTTGACTACTTGGCGTGCAAAAAAGTTAAATAAAAGTGCCTATAGATGTATGTAAGTTTGTGTGTATATTTAATTGTTGTTCTTGTACAATATTTAAATTGTAATGAAAAGTATCTGAAAAAGAAAAAAAAAATTTGTTTATTATTACATATGTACAAAGTATTTAAAATAATTCTTATAATTTATTTAGTTATTAACTTATAAACATATTAATACTAGCAAATACTCGACACAAAGACAGATGTCCTTCTCCCAACTTTGGTTTACATGCATCATTTTAAGAAACTTAAAAAAAATTTTTTTCCACCCACCTCATCCGAGGCATTTGATTTTATAGAATTTCCCGAATCTTCGGTTACCTGTGCATTTAACAGAAGCAATTTAAAAATGAGCAATTCACGATTTTCAGCGTGGCCATTCAAAGCGTTCCCGAGATAGTCGGACTAGTATCAGATCTATGTATATACAAAAAGGAAATTAACATACGAGTTAACAGCTTTACCCCATGGTTCAACTATGTAGTTGGCTCATCTCTACAGCAACAACATATGTACCTTTGTTCAGATTGCCAAAATCTGCGTGTTGGTGTTAGACGAATGGAATGGAGAGAAAACATAAAACTTTGCAATTCCTGCGTGTTGTGGAAAAACAATACGCTAAATTAGATGCATTTACTAAAAACACAACTTACAAGTGATGTGAAACTACTTTTTTATAAAAAATTTAATGGTTTTGTGTGTTGTGTTTGTTACATTTTGCGTTTGCCATCTTCTTTTGACAATCCCTATACAAGTGAAATGAAAAAAATAAATAAATAAAATCAGCTGATGAGATGAGCCGACATATAATTGAGCGATGCTTAACCCCCAAAAATGCACGGTTAAATATTTAATTTTATAACCCTGGATTATTTTCTACTGACGACTTTAATGTAACTGGTTATGTTTTCGCATTCTGGCTGGTAATTATAACGTTACGAGCTAAATAAGTGACGTCTTGATACAATTTGTTTGAACAGAAAAGCCAAAATGTGTATCCATATTAGAATAAAAGAACTTTCAAGCAATATGAGCACTTGGTTACAGAAAACCACAAAATTTCGTTCACATTTGACAGTATCAGCGTGGGGACCAAAATTATGAGTCCAAGAACTGGTAACGACTTCCGGTTATATGTAATACTCTAATTACAAATTTTACGATGTAATGATAAAAAATAAAAAAGCAATGCCTTTAAGAGGGGGAAGTGCTTATAAGCAGGGGGATTATGTTGTGATTATTCGTGAACATTTAAAAAGGGAAAATTTGCTTACAGTTGTTCTAGGTGACCGATTACCATCAACCACCAGCTCAAGTCCCGAATGACCTCGTGCATTTTCGCAAGTCAATACCAATTCGGATAACCTGTTTCGATGTATACAAGGTTTCCGTACTTGCTCAGCCGCGTTTCCATACTTTAATTCGTGATCATTCGGTCTCCTTTACGGTGGCAGCACCTCCTCTATGTACACAATCTGATTTGGAACAAGTTTTGCTTTTTTCTTTTATTTTCATCTGAGTTCATGGTTGCAGGCATGTGATGGAACTTTTTTTCTTAAATACTCTTAAGCATTTCTAAATACCATTTTCTGAAATATTTCTGAAAAAAACGTAGTGCTTATAACCGAGATATGAAGAAGTTAAAAATTGTTTTCTGTCAAGAGATACTTTGAATAAATAATTTGACAAACAAGGAGTTCGGGTTTGGTGAAGGCGTAATATTAGGATGCCCAATACGACATTCACGGCAAGGAAAAGTTGACAAAAAAATTTAGTAGGTAGTATTGAATAGAAAATTTGTATGTTCATATGTATGGGCTCATATAATCTGTAACTAACAGTTCTTAAATTAATTAGAAAGGTTACATTTACAATATCATAAGTGTAGATAAAGTTATGCACTTAGCAGTCCATATAACGTTTAAGTGCATATGTGCATACATGTAAAAAAGAATACAGCTATTATTAATCCAATGTAATAATCAATTAATTTTTCCAAAATCTGTTTCCAACATTCCATATTTTTGTTTTCAACAAACTATATAACATCCGAAGTTGATGTGGGTAAAGTTTGGCGGCCGCCGTGGCGTGGGAATATCATATCATCAGCTAGTGGGTTTGAAGGAGAGGGTTGAATGAACTAACAGTCCGACACATAAGCAGTTTTTCATATAGATGAGTTTAACACATGCTTATGCATTATGAGTAGATTGCATGTATTTTTATGGAGAATGCTAGAATGAGCGACACTAGCTCCATCTGTATTTCGTTGCAAACTATTACAATTAAAACCCTAGCTAGCTTACCGAATTGCATGGAAAGCAACAATAAAATATAATCGAGTTTGAGTTGGCTAAGCGGTTTCAATTGAAACCGCTTAGGTAATTGTCGACCTGATTGATAGTGTTGTTTAGTGTTGCATATTCAAAAATAGGGCACTATTGTGAACGACCGTATGAAATGAACATACGAATGTGCAGATAAACAAAAATAACAATAACAGTGTGGCGGCAGGGTGGCATACATACAAACAAACAAACGCATTTCATGTATTTTGTTTTTGTAATTCTATGGTTGAGTGTCAAAAACATACTGCGCTAGAAGTACAAAAGTCAAAGCAGCTAAAAAAAAGTAACCATCTGTATTATTTTGCCATAATGAAACTGTTTAGCTAGTGAAGCATTTTTTTCAAGCTCGCTTGCAAAAAAAACACCTATTGAAAAGTAGCCAACTCCCCAGTTTTGTTCCAAGCAAATCATAGGAAGAAGAATTTGACATTTGCTTTGGCTAAGGGTGTTGGCACACTTTGCAAGAGAAATTATTTTTCCCACTGGTTGGTAGATTTTCTAACATTTTTCACAATTAAAATCTGCAATATTACAATCGAATACGACACAAAATATGTTAGCAAGTATTTTTGTTGTATAGAGAGAATGTTGTTGTTGTAGCAGTGTAGAGAGAATGTTTACAACAGTGCTTCGCGAAATTTTGTATGTGAATGGGCAAGGCGTAATAAACTTCAATTGCCAAGTCTGAAGTTCCTTCATATTTACAAACGCAACATCTATATGAAATATGTCATTGTGCCACCGCCTTAACGTGGCTATATCGAACCGTTACGCGATATGGTCGGGCTAGTATCTAAATGGGAGTTTCCTTGGGCCGAATCGTAACATACGATCCGTGATCGAATGCCGTTTTTTAATTCACAATAGCTCCGAAATGGTGTATCTGATTAATGAAATATGTAAACTAGGGACAACGCGTACACACTAGATCCATAGAATATTATTATTTTTTTAAATAGTTGGATAGCCTAATTTTTATCGCCTGCGTGAATATAGTTTTCGATCCGTGATCGTATGTTACGATTCCATAGATTATGCTACCGGAAATTCATGTCAGCAGTGTATTGCTAGGTTGAACTATAACTTAAAATTTATCTATAACTATATTAGTATGAACAAGCTAAAACTTAACGTTAAAAAAACGAAAGCAATTGTAATCAACGGCGAATCGGAAGATAATATTATAGTTAATGATGAAATAATAGATAAAGTTGACGAAATTAAATATCTAGGCATTGTCATCGACAAAAAATTTAATTTCGATAAGCATATAGATTATATCTGCAGCAAAATCTCGAAAAAAATTGATTTTTACGAAGAATTCGCAAAAATATACATATCAACAGCGCAATAAAGATATTTAATATAATGATCAAGCCGCATTTTGAATACTGTTCGACCATTTTATTCCTGGGATCCACACAGATGAAAAAAAGGCTGCAAAAACTACAAAACAAAGGGATGCGGTGCATACTATTATGTAATAGGCTGACACCAATCACATATACATATGTTAGAAACTCTGAAATGGTTAAATATCAATCAAAGAACAATTATGAACGTACTTCTTTTTTATTTTAAAATGAAATGTCACCTACTACCAAAGTATTTAACGAGCCAAATAGCATATGTAGGAGATGTGCAACCCTACGGCTTAAGGAACAAGAATGATTTTAGAATTAAATTTTATAAATCCAATAAGGCACAAAATGTTTTAATGTATAAAGGCCTAAAACTTTTTAATGAATTGCCAAGCAATATAAAAAACGAAAGAAATATTAATGTATTAAAAAGACTGATAATATATCATATTAGAGAACATTATAGCTCACAATGAGCTAATTAGCTATTGCTAAGATTACCGATTTTGTACTACTAAACTGTACCTGTAAGTTTTAAATATCTACGGCTAAATAAAGAATCTAATAATAATAATAATCGCTAGAAGGAAGAAGAAGAGAAAGGTGTTTCACGAAAAAGCAGCCTAAAAACACTTTATAAAGTTTTTCTTATAGGGGTCGCCCCATAGGCAGTGGATTGCCCATAAAAGCATATCAGCTAAACCTTGTCTG
This sequence comes from Eurosta solidaginis, assembly GCF_040869045.1. Taxonomy (NCBI): domain Eukaryota; kingdom Metazoa; phylum Arthropoda; class Insecta; order Diptera; family Tephritidae; genus Eurosta; species Eurosta solidaginis. Next base: position 287,951,047 of record NC_090321.1, on the reverse strand, counting down.
CCATACTGACGCCTTTAGTCGGCATACAATACCGGCCGTGGTCTAAGCCACCGTGGGACGCATGCACCTTGTGCCAGTAAATACATGGTAGGCGTTGGGGTTTGAAGAATGATTGCTACATTGTATCCATGTTTGCTCGATTTTTCAGGCAACCACTACGTATAAAATTATGAGTCTGACTCTCATAGTGTACATCCATCCTGAGGTGCTGGGGCTATAACTCCGACCATTATTGCTTTCATAGCCTAGGATACTGCGTTCTCAACATGTTTTCTCCATAGTAACTTGGAATCGAAGGGTTCAAAGTACATAATTACGGTCACCCTTTCCAACAACACTACCTCCAAGCCGATTCCTCTTCCTACACCGAGGGATCATCTTTTGCAAAAGGAAATGATGGCTGCCTTGCTACGATAATTCAATTTTAGTCCCAACTTAGCACAGTCTTTCGTGAATCTTAGTGGTCTCTGGATTACTACGTACATATATAATTATTAAAAGCTTCAGGTAGGTGCCATGTGGACTTCATATATGTAAGTAGCTATTCACGAGTACTTATGTATGTATTTAAAAGGCATTCATAAACTTTAATATTTTTGTACTCCAATAATAGGGGTATATAATTGAAATAGTGTACCCATCACCAGCACCCAATCAAACAAAACTACATACATATAAACATATGCATACGTACGTACATATGTGTATACTTACGTAAATCTGTATTTATTTAAAGTATGTATTGGAAAACCGATATTTGCATACAAATGTATGTAAAATTCTACACGCGCATAGTGTTACCCACCAAAGAATTAAGTAAATTATTAGCCGTGTTTTTTAACACGAGTATATCCGTTTACGCTTAAACTTTATATTGACTGCTAAGAGACAAACTATAAATACACCTCTGAAATTGCTGCGCATAAATTTTGTCCTACTAAATTTCAATACGCATTATACTCAGATGTAACTGAAATATGTGTCTGTTTCACCCTGTACACTAATTCTATGTATTATATGTGTGTCCACAATTCATCGCAACTGATTCAGCTATATGTTATACCCTATGGCCATCAGTGCGTTGCGTCTCCGCTTTTCGGTACACCCTGTTGCTGTAGCTAGTTGTTTTACCACAGCCGCTAGATGGGTCTCCTAAGCATTATCTAAGCGAAGATAGGCGTTTTTTAACACGCGCAAACGAAACGTATACGCGCGTGTTAAAAAACACGGCTATTATCATTTGATACCACACGGCACCATCTGATAAACGCAGCACCAAATTTTCATTCTACATTCTTTGTCGGTTTGCAAGTTGGCCTAAGTATGTGAAATACACACTTCAATAATAGCAGTCTTTTTTTTACACGTATATACGTCTATGTTAGCGGGGTAAAACAAAACGCAAACATCCACACTTAGATAATAGCCGCGTTTTTTATACACGCGTATACGTTTACGTTTGCGCGGGGAAAAAAATGCCTATCCTCGTTAGATAATGCTTAGGAGACCCATCTAGCGGCAGTAGTTAAATAACTAGCTACAGCCACAGGGTGTACCGAAGGGTATAACATATAGCTAAATCAGTTGCGATGAATTGTGGACACACATAGAATACATAGAATTAGTGTAGAGGGTGAAACAAAAACACATATTTCAGTTATATCTGAATATAATGCGTATTGAAATTTAGGACAAAATTTATGCGCAGCAATTTCAGAGGTGTATTTAAAGTTTGTCGCTTAGCAGTCCATATAAAGTTTAAGCGTATAGAAGTTTACATGTAAAAAAAACACGGCTAATATTTAGGAGACCCATCTAGCGGCAACTAGCTACAGACCATGTTGTACCGAAAAGCGGAGACACATACCTCTGGTGGTCATAGTATATAACCTATAGCTGAATCGGTTGCGGTGAATAGTGGACACACACCATTTGTAGAGGTAATATATAGAGGTGAAACATAGACACATATTTCAGTTGCATCTGAATATAATGCGTATTGAAATTTAAGAGTAGGTAATAATTTTCTACGCAGCAATTTCAAACACGTTTAATGCTTAGCAGTCCATGTAAAGTTTAAGCGTAAACGTATATAGATGTAAAAAAGAACTAATGATGCCAAAAGCCCACTCACTCGCCTTTTTGTAGTTCAGGCCAAATCACTAGCTTCCAAAAAATGATTGTTGTTGTTGTATTAACGATAAAGTCACTCCGAAAGTTTTGGGTAGTGTTATCGATGTTTATTATCCTGTGCCGGATATGGATCGGGTACGTTTCGGTGTTAAGCAACATTAAGGTACTAAGCAGACCATCTCGGCAACGTTAAAACATTCTAGGCCCCACCGCATCCCCACAACTACATGAAAATTTTCAATTTCTTTTGCAAATATCTATTGTCAGACACAACATTTTTGACTTCGGGATTTATTTTTAGAATTTGCGATCGATCCACAGATTAATTGATAAATAAATTTTTCGATTCTCGAATTCGATTTCGATTCGAATGGCATGGCCCACGAAACTCACACTCGTTCGCCTACTCTTCCGCTCGTTGACAAACTGACCTTACTGAAGCAGCGCATGCACTCATGCTAAACGGAGCTATGGCGTTCGATCGATGACACTGCAGACACTGATATCTCTCTCCGAATAAATGAATGTACTACCCTCTCTAGCAAGTAGAAATGGCGCTTTCGTATATCTAGCTTATACTTTCTCACTGACACCTGACTACTCTAATTTTCATGACTCTTTCGCATTTAAATTTGACGCTTTTTAATTTACAATTGACTTAGCTAAATTTAAGATTTGTAAGTTGTAAATTAGATGACGCTTTCTCATTTACAAATGAGTATTCTTATTTTCAATAATACGCGTTATCCGAAGGAAAAATATGTAACTATATAGTTGAAAAGATATTAACGAAAAATGGTCCCGGACCCGCCCGACCCCGAGGGTAGCATGCATTGTATTTTTTCCTGTGTACACCACATGAAAACTGCGAACTTTAACTGCAAATACCTCCGGACAGAGATGAAATTTTTCAGATTATATTTGTCGAGATTAATACGGGTCTTTTGATGCCTCCCCCGATATTTTTGGATGAGTTTTAGCAGTTGTGATGTGGTGAGTTTTATGTTGTTGTTGTAGTAATGTTGGGTTACTCCTTTGGTGGAAAGGCCAGAGTAAAGCTGCAGACATTGGTGCGTTATCGGTAACCTTATAACAGCTGATTCGACCAACCTTATGGGAATCAATGTAATCGTTTATTGGTGCCATATCGTAACGCTAAGGTTGTAACCGTATCGTATCCAACCAATTGGTTTTTGGGTTTTCGCCATATCCATAACCTAAAAACATTTGAGTTGGTGAATTTAATAACTTTTTGTAGATTTTATTCATTGTTTTGGATACGTTATGACTAGGAGACTTATTTTTTGTGTTATTATTTTTTGCGTTTTCTTCATTTTTATGAAATTTTCACGATTTTTAGGTTAAGGCACCATTAATCGATAACAATGTATCGTATAGGGTTACGTTAGGATACGACTACAGCGATACGACAAACGGCACCAATTACTCCACTTTAAATGTTCATAACCGCGGCCGAAGACCGCAAATGCAGAAAGATGTTCTGCGCACTATGGATCCCGGCTTCGGGAAGTTTTGGTTTTTCGTTAATATCTTTTGAACGAGCTGTAATTTTCATTTACCGCCTTTAAAGTTATTAATACTCATGACAAGACGCGTCGTTTGACACTTCTTCCAATATTTTTGAACGAGTTTTAGCAGTTGTATGCTTAAGTAAAGAAATTCCCCTCTCCCCCTTACTATATTTGGATGTGTATGCTGTCGTAAGAATTACAAACATATCAATATCTATACTTTTAATAATTTTGTGGGTTGTAAAGAAACACACCTAATAACTGAAATGCACTTGCCTAAAAAACCCAAATATGAAAAATGCAAAATTTTCTAAACTAATAATTCACTTATTCGAAACATCTCCAATGTATCTATCGAAAAAATGTTTTCTTGTTTATGTGCATGGATGGATATACTTATGTACTATATACATACTTATGTATAATAAAACGATATGATAAAGGCAAAAGAAAACCCGAACAAAATGGAAGCACCGTTAATATGAATGTGGGGATAGCTTACTACTACCACCGTTAACAACTTGAATACGACCAACACAACAAAACAAAAACCAGCATAGAGCATTTTAGCATACATATGACTCTATTTCGTCTTGTCTCCACCGCCGCGCGAAAAATGTTGTTCGGCTTCCCTCCCGATGTTAATTTTCGTAGTGTACAGTTTGTGCTCGTTAATTTTCCTTGTCAGCAGTGTTGCCGTTGCAAACTTTTTTAATATCATCATCATCAAACAATTTCGCCCATCTACATATATTGCAAATGAAGTCTATACCCATTCTATTTAGTTATAATCCTTCTCCAAATTCTCTGAAGGAAATTTGCTATGCAATGTACTTTTTTTTCAACCACTCTATAAGCAGATATTTGAACTTTTATGAATACTAATTTAGGTACATTCATTCATATATATATATATAGATATGGGCAGACATGCAGATACATACACAGAAATTTACATTTCATAGATCAGTATTTTTTATACACACGCACACCCTCACACACAGTCAGATACTTTTATAAAAATGTTCCTTTTTAAATTTTTCGGAATATTTTTACAATAAATCTATCCACATTTTAATTAGCAAAATATTTGTATGTACATACGAAGAAACTGTTCAAAGTATGAGCCAGAGCAAGCAAACAGTTATGCTTTTGTGCTCGTATACACACAAATAGGCCAATGTATGTATGTACGTAACAATTACTTGGCATAATTTCACTGATTTCAATTTCCACTCCACGTTGTACTTTTTAAAACATCATACATTTTTCATACTGTTGTACATATATTATATTTATTTATAAAGCACATATTGCCTTATCAAAAGAAAAAACAAGGCACTAACTTTCATTGCTGAATATTATTTAAACGTATGTACATACATATTCTATATGTACATGAATTATAATTAAAAAAAACTCACATTTTCCAGACTTCAACTTTCTTTTCCACAAAACAACCGCGAAAATTTGAAGCAGTACAAACAAAAGCTCCAACAGTCTAAACTCAACTGGCGCATCACGAACGTCAGTCGACAAACGAGAGGTAAACAGGCCAGCAATAACCGATGTCAGCAGTAATCGCCCCTCGATTTCTCCGCATAGTATACGACGAAACTTATTGAAGGGAAATCATAGATTCTCTCACCAACCGAAACAACATACTCAGGTACGTAATATAAACACGATCGCAAAACGGGGGTGGCAATGGAGTAAGGGGAAATTTAGTTCTCTACACTTTCCTATATATCAAATCCGATATATAGATACGTAGGCATATTTATGTATGTATATATAAATATATATTTGTAAATATGTACATTAGATACACAGGTACACAATTATGTACTAACTACTTTATCTTTAACATGTAAATTTGTTTGCATTACCCTCCGGTTGCCAACTGCTGAACAACTTGGACTTAAATCAGAGTTGCCATTTTACATAGTTTTTACCAAAACTAAGAATTTACGTGGTTGGTTACGTGTTTTTTATTTTCCTAGTGAGTTCAATTTTGCTCTATACAATTGTTGAATTCAACTCTGCTGGCGATGCCTTTTGCTTTTCTATGCTCGTTTGCATGTGTGAATTTCCTTTGAAAGCAAATGTTAAGCAAAATAATAGCATACAAGAGAGCAAGCGAAAATTTAAAACGACTTGACGTTACGCATGGCGGAACTATACAAAGTGGCAGCACGGTGACAGCTGATTTGTACTTCTTTAATATGATTTGACACTTCAACTTTCGGCGCAGTACGATTTTGACATTAGTCCATCAATTTACAAAAGCAAAGTACATGGAACTTTTATTTATATTTGTAGGTATTTCACCATGCTGCCACCTTATATGGTTCCGCCGTGACGTTACGGACCCAGTTATACACTTCCACTCTCTTCACAACGGTACGTTCCGGTAACAAGCACCTTTATATTGTTATATAAAATCTGTCAACACTGGATCTTGATCCGTATTGACAATATATATTGAATTGATTGGTTCTGAACTTGCAATAAATATTCAAACAATTATTTTCTCTCATGTAAATTCCGATTCTACCCACACTAGATACACAATTTCAATAATATGTTCTCTTTTATTATTTGCAAAATACGCAAATTTTAAAGAAATACTTTTTATTTGTTATTTCAGAAAATGCTGATAGATCTAAAAATAAATAAATGTATAGCGCGATAACTTCCGGTTGCTTTGCCCGGGGTATGAACCCAGGATCTTCGGTGTGCAGCACGCTACCACCACACCACGTCGGCCGCAGCTGATGGATCCTTCAATAAATGTGACCCGGTCTATGAGAAGGTGGCTTATGACTGCGAACGAAAGATGATGCTCCGGCTAAGAAAGTGTTTCTATCGGAACCCGCCTATGGAAGCAGAGGTAGAGGGCGGCCCCCACTGCGTTGGAAGGACCAGGTGGAAAACGATTTAAACTCCCTTGGTGTGACCAATTGGCGCCGGTTGGCGGAGCGAAGGAGCGCTAGCGCGCCTTGTTGGACGGCCATAACCGTTTAGACGGTTAAGCGCCTATTAAGGAGAAGAGTAAGAGAATTGCAAATACTCGGTTATAAAAAATTTGCTTATCCAGTACAATTACTATTACTTGTATTTAGTAATTATCACAGCTATTTCAGCAATTTTTGAGAGAATATTGTGGCAAATATTAACATCTTCGATACATCACTATGCCGCTAGTAAATAAAAAATCATTGTTTGCTTATAAAGCATCGAGTCTCAGAAATACCGCTCCTGAATCACGGGACTCCAAGCCATATTACTTACTTACTGAATTGGCGCTTAACCGTCATATTGCCATGCCGAAATCCCGGGATATCACTTATTAAAATCCCGGGTGTTCGGGATTTCTTCGGGATCTCATATTGCAAATTTGAATAACTTTAATTGGTGAATGGTGTCCCTTTTTATTTTTGTAAGTTTCCCTTTCAAAGCACAGGAAATAATATTTTCCTGGAAAAGTACTTTCTTTAGAAGTTACAAATCACAATGATCCCATTTCAAAGGAAACAGACATTTTTCTATCCGATGGATCTTGGATGGTGTACTTTAAGAAATGGAGTATAATTTCAATTTCCCCTACTAGTGTGGAGTCTGAAAGATGTTACTCAATTCCTCAACTGTGGGTTATTCATACATATATGTAACAAGTTAAAATCTATTATATCGCACATGTGTTAAAGTGTACAAAACAAATTATTTATTTTTGTTTAAAACGAAACAAATTTTTTATTTGCTTATATGCGGAATGCTCGGTTTGAAAACGATCTTCGGGACTCGATGTCTGTGGAGTCTGAAAGATGTTACTCAATTCCTCAACTGTGGGTTATTCATACATATATGTAACAAGTTAAGATATATTATATCGCACATGTGTTAAAGTGTACAAAACGAATTATTTATTTTTGTTTAAAACGAAACAAATTTTTTATTTGCTTATATGCGGAATGCTTTTTATTGAAAGTTTAAATTGAGGTTATGTAGCCAATTGAGTGGAAGGCAGTAAAAGAAGGCAGTCGAATGGAGTGGAATGAGGAAGAGCAGGAAGAACAGAGTTGCATTGTATCAATATACATTCAATCTTTGTATGAATATTACAGATAAAATTAAAAAAAAAAAATAATAATAATAACTAAATAAATAAATACAAGGAAATAATTTCTCTTAGTTACTGAAAATATAATGATTTATAGTCTCCAATTAGCAAAGTTGTTGTATATTTAAACATTGAACTTGAATTTTCTATAAGATTTTCGTAATATGTATGTATATAGCCATTAGTGATGTTTGTGTGTGTTGCGCTACTTGTTAAAAAAGTCCTGGCAAAGTTGACGCATCCATATCCATATCCATAAGAGCATGATACAAAAAAGAAGGTAGTTCCACTCAAATTTTTTTGACGTATTTGGGGATTTTTGAAGTTTCATAATGTTTGTTGTTTTGCCAGAAGCGTTGTCATGCCGTTACTGTTTAAGGCGAAATTGTGGTTTTTCGAGATGGAAATTTTCTTTAGGAAGAAAACGTAATGGTCATCTGAGACAATAATAATATGCTTCAGCACGATTTATGTGCATATATATCGACTGAGAATACAGTAAAACACGCAATTTTATTGAAAAATAGTGGATAAAGACTCATACATTGGTTAATGACCCATATCTTTATGACAGCTTGACCCGTAGACAGAAAAAAAAAATACACGAAAAATCCTGTTGTTCTACCATGGCCCTATTATCATGCCCCTACAGTTGATATATCTCAAGGCATGTTGAGAAAAAGTGTACCTCCAAAGTCTGCACATCTATGTCAATGCTACACAGAATGTTTATAGGCGGGGCTGCCCCAAGGTGACCCCTGGTACAACGGGAAAAAACACTCTCATAACTAGTGGCTATCCTGCAGAGCTACATGGTAATGTTCTCCCTAAAAATGGTTTAACAATTCCCCATAAAGCGCAACGCTTGAATTATACAATAAATAAAAAAATAAAAAATGAGAACTTTTAGCCAATTTATCAAGAAATTACGGTGTCGGTTTATAAGGAACTCCTTTGTCAAGCAATTGACAAACGTGTATGTTTGGTCAAAATATTCGGAGCAAACGTACGGACACTTAAGAAGGATATATTTCCTTGCTTTGCATACTTCGATCCATGTTTCTTCCACAAAAAAAATTTTCGGGAGCTCGAAACCCCACCTTTTCTAGGCAGATATTTCGATTTAAAATATTTCCATGGCTTGGGGCTCATTTGTTTTTTCTTTTTTATTTAAAATAACTATGAAAGTAATTTAGTCGTAGTCGTTAATATGAAATCCATCAAAATTAGAAAAATTAACATTTTTCAATCTGGTAGCTTGTTTTTGGTGAAGTTGTCATTGTCCCCGCAAAAGTCAAATGGCTAACGTCACACTAAATGGAACTACCTCCATTTTTTGTATCATGAATAAAAGTATTATTTGTTAAAAACATAAAAAATTTGATACATCAACTTCCGGCGCAGTAGGCCAACTTGTATGGTTCCACCATGGTTAAAAATAAAACAATTTCCACCAAGTTATATTCCTTTGTAATCTCCATTAATCTAACTCTAAGCTGTGATGAGACTGAATAAGTAAAGCTCAATAGTAAGAACCTCATATTTATTTCGACAATGTTAGCGTTATTACCTTCGTAATATTGTCTGGGTTATATTTAAGAAACATGATCTGAAATTTTATTTTCCATTCAAGTTAACTTGGGATATTTAAAGGAATAGAACTCGGTGGGAACTGTTAATAGGCTCATAAGCAGCTCATATTTCGCCTCCTATATTAATATTTTTTGGGTATAAAAACTACAGTAAACATTGGATCAGAAAATTTTCTTTTGTTGTAAACGGCATTCGTAGACCTTTATCCAATCCAATTACAAATATTTTTCGAAAGCGATACACAGCTACTTTATAGCGTTCTAAGGTTGCTGTTCGGACGTTCCGAAAACGTACCTCATCATATTTGAGGTGACCTAATATTTTCTTAAAATTTAGCGAAATGGTTTATGCTGCATGAAAATGTTGTCATACATAATCTGGTGCCAAATCTTGCAAAATTAATTGTTCAACTTCACCACTAAAATACATACGAGAAAATCTGGACCATAGACGTCAAAATTACAAATAGAACCGATCACCTGATTTTTTATTGACTATCGCTGTCTCATTCTGTATCTCTTCTATCACCCGCTGAAGATAGCCGGCCCTATGCGCCGCCATATTGAACATCCTATATGCAAAAAATGCAGCGCCACAGGAACGTCCTTCGATTTCTGAGTCCGTTTTCAGGCCTGGTAGAAATCATTGTTTACTATATAGTTTGGCAGCTTAAGTAGAGGTTATGTTGCGAATAGAGTGGAAGGCAGTGGACTAGGCAGTCGAATGTCATATATATAAGGAATGGTGTTCGGAGATTTTTCAAAGTTAAAAAAAATGATAAAAGCTTTAATATAAATAAAACTATTATTTTAATAACAACAAAAACGCCATATATATTCTGTATACATAAATTTGTAAGGATTATCTCACTTTAAAATTTGAATTAAATAATCTAAAGTTTTTTTTTGAAACTGAGTCGAGAACTGTGCGTGTGAATGTGCGAATTTTCACCGATCAGCTGTTTTTTGCGCTACTTGGTAAAATTTACAATGGCAGAAATCGCACTTACAATGGACATACAACTATGAAAACATTCATACTTACGACGTAACATATCTATGTATGTACATATGTTTATGTATGAATCATGGCGGAACGATACAAGGTGGCAGCATGGTGACATACCTACAAACATAAATAAAAATTCCATGTACTTTGTTTTTGTAAATTCGATGGACAAACGTCAAAATCGTACTACGCCGGAAGTTGATGTATCATATCAAATAAAAAAAGTTTATAGTCAGCTGTCCCATGCTGCCACCTTGTATCGTTCCGCCATGGTATGAATGCATGCAAGCAAATCAAAATGGCTGCTGTCGCCCCCGGTGGCAGACAATTTCGAAATGGCAGCTAAGCAAGTGTGTTGTTTGCTTTCCGAAATGAACGAGTGAAGTTTTCTCTCATTTAACCCTTTAATGTTCAGGAATCATATTGCCTTCTATTTTAAGATCACACGTACGAAGAGAAATTTCCTCATCCCATCTGATGAGCAATGAGGTAATCCAGTCATACAGATGTATGTATGTATATATGCACACACAGATATGTTTGTATGTTCATATATACGTATGCACGTTTGTATTAGCAAACTTTACAAGTGCATTTCACATCACAGGGCATCGTTTGAAATAAATATACATACATATAAAATGTTCAAAGTAGGGTTAATACGATGAAACCAGCACCATTGGTGGTATCCGCAACCCCGTTCAACTTTACACAGCATCGGCTCCAAGGTATATGGCCCATTCACAATTGAATAGACGGTGATTTTCTTTCTCATACAGGTGTTCCCACCAGTCCAAGGTATATATGTATTTGGGAGAATGCCTGTCATTGTAAGTGATTTTCGGCGAATACATACGTTTGTCAGGGTACCTTCTCGAATTTTAAGAGTATAATATATCCCTGTCTCAGCAGCCAGTTCAAAAACGATTTATTTCAGAATTCGGTTGGTGTCTTGAATGTATGCTGATATAAGGCTTTTTTGAAGCAGCTGCTGAATAGGTTTGTAGCCCGATCAGCAGTCGATATGTAGTATTTCTTTGGAAAAGCCAACATATTTTCCATTTATTTGTCTTAGGGTGGTCCTTAAAAATAAAAAGAACGATTTTCCAGTCTCACCCATTCAAACAGCGATCCCAAATCTATATATATAAAAAGAAAGGCTAAAATGTGTTAGTTGGTCGCCAGTGTTTGAAGAGATGCGTTTCTTGATTTTGTTCAAACTTTCACATAAGTTGCGTATACCTCACGCGGCGGTTATTACATACGTTTGGTTGCGATCGACGCACAGCATCTCGAGATATAGGTCAAAACGTCGTCCCGGGTATCCCTAGAATGTGTGTGTAATATGGATATCAAATGAAAGCTATTGCTGAGCGCTTTAAACTTATTTCATTGTGATATTCGATTTAGTCGCATCAACCTAGCAAAACTGATAAATATACATACGAAGCCGAAATAAAGACATCAATTAAAAATACCCACATACCTATTTATATACGTCCTATTCGATTTGCCTGAAATTTGGTATATACATTTGCATATATTAGTATTTACGAGCCTTTTTTCCGGGAAGTAGACCAGAGACGGCCTAGGACTGGGACTGAGACTCGGAGTGGGACTGGGACTGGGACTCGGAATGGGACTGGAACAAAATAATTTGGGACTGGCAATAAGGGATGAAGAAGAATGAGAAGAACTTGGGAGAAGAGAGAAGGAGACTGAGAAAGAGATAGAATGAGGCGAAGATAGAGATAGATGAAGCGAAAAATACGGAGGGAGGAGTGAATAAAAGGATTAGGAAAAAGTTGAGAGGGGGGAGGGCAGAGTTATACGGAAAAAGCTTATTAAAATGCATAGCGGAACGACACAAGGTGGCAGCATGGTGACATACCTACAAACATAAATAAAAATTTCATATACTTTGTTTTTGTAAATTCGATGGACAAATGTCAAAATCGTACTGCGCCGTATTTTGATGTATCAAATCAAATAAAAAAAGCTTAAAATCAGCTGTCCCATGCTGCCACCTTGTATCGTTGCGCCATGTTAAAATGTATGCAGATAGACCAAATTTAGGGCAGAACAACGTCTACCGGGTCTGCTAGTACAATATGTAATTTATATCGCCTAACAATAATTATTTTATAGTATATATGCAAATTATAATAAGTTCTATAATTTTCACGGGTGGTGAAAAAAAAAAAATAGACGCAAGTGAAGTTATATATTATGAAAACTGCGAATATATCGTCGGTCCAATGCCAAAGAAACGAATGGGCATATTTGATGTGTTGAGAAAAACGCGTAAGACATTGTTAAAAAAAAAGAGTTAATTAATAGAGATTTAATTTTGTATTTTTCAACCACTATTGGAAGGTTTGCTTTTGTAAACCACTAAGTAATGTTAATTGAAAAATGATTAAAATTTTTTTTTCAAAAAATACACATTTGTTGTTTTGGCTTTGCAAAATTTGACATATACAGCGCACGCTCGATAACGTGAACGCTCTAAAGCGTGAACACCCCAAAACGTGAACAGGCATTTTTGTGCATTGACTACTCTAAAACGTGAACATACCCAAAAAGCTCTATAACATGAACAATAAACGTTACAATTATTTGAATGTAGTTTACATTGATCTCAAGTAATTCTGAAATTGGGGAATCCCCTAATTATAAAATAGGCATTTTATTCGTAATTACATGTAAGGATTAAAATATTTCAGTCGCGGTTTGGTTTTGCAAACAGTGTTTCGTCTTATGTTTTCTAGTCAAAATGAGTTCTAAAAACCCGTGTGCTTGACATTAATACAAAAGACTGAAATTCTCGGTTTTTTAAAAAAAGTCTCATCTGTGACGATTTTAGAAAAGAAATATAATGTTGCTAAATCAACAATTTGTAAAATTAAAGCGAAAAGGCAAGTGATTTTAAAATGCGTAAACAACACGTATTGTGGACCTGGACCTGGAGCAGAAGATACAAAAACGATGACTGATTTTTTTAAATAAAACCATCGTGACTTAATTTTCAATTAATATGTAACGAAAACAAGAATAAAATGTGAATTTAAATGTGAAAAAATATATTTTCTTAGTCTTTTTGGGCATTCCAACATGAACACTTTTGTTAAAGCGCCAAATACACGACACGAACATTTCCGCGAACATTCCCGTTATGTCATGTTTCTGCGACCTTTTCTGTCGTGTATGGTGGTGTTTGTCAGTTCGCGCAAATGTTCGCCAAAAATCAAAATATTTTAATTTTTGGCGAACATTTGCGCGAACTGTTCGTGTTTGTATGGCGAAATAGCTCATAATCGTAGTAATTTCTGAACGGAACAGACGTGCGCGGAAAAGTAAAATAGACAATAAAAAATTTCTGAGTGAATTTATTGAAATGTATAAATCTTTGCCATCATTGTGGCAAGTAAAAAGCAAAGATTATTGTAATAGAATTAAAAAGAATAATGATTATGCGACTTTAATCGAAAAATTAAAAGAAGTAGATCCTGATGTCACAAAGGATACAGTTATAAAAAAAATAAGTAGTTTGCACCAAATTCTTTTTTTGCGATCTTCTCTCTTTTTTTTACGCTTAATTGCCACAGCGAGCAATATTGCTGCAGCACAATTGTTGTCCGTATTCATCGCTGTCTGAAAGAGAACTAATGTTCGGCCAAAAGTTCGTATGGTGTATGGCCAAAGCTGCGAACAACTTTGTGGAATGTTCGCGGAAATGTTCGTGTCGTGTATTTGGCGCTTAACGTGAACTGCCTTCGTTTGAATTAGTTCACGTTATCGAGCGTGCGCTGCATAATATTTCGTTTAAACAAAAATTGCACATTCGTTTCTTTCGTAAAATTAATATTTCGTTTTCTTTCGAAAAAGAATTTTCGTTAAATGACGTGGTCATTACTCCCGGGCCCGGGCTTTGGAGGGGCCCGGGAATCTCGAAATGCTATCCAAGCTTTTTGCTTACAGAAAATAAACAAAACACACTTTTAATCACCTTTCGTATATAGCAATCATTTAAAATTTCAGCAGATTTTAAAAATCTCTTAACGTGTCTGCACCCCGCATAGGGTGTTGTTGGTTTTTGGTGTTGGCTTTGAAGCATAAAGTTGAATTCGTTTTCTGTTCCAGCAGAAAAATTCGGTATGATACAAATTCTTATACAGCGATATATTTACATGTATGTATGTATGTAAAAACGTTGGCGATAACAGGTTTTTGAAAAAAAAAAACAGATATCTTTGGGTTTTGGGGAGTGTTTTGGTTGAAAAATTTACCCTTTCGCTATTTTTTTCCGCAGGCTCGAAAATCATTATTTTTTGGTATGCGTAGTGGAACTTTTTCTTCCTAAGCCCAAATCCTATCGAAAAATCGATGGCGCGATATCGGTTAATAAATCGACCCAGCCTAATACGTATGCATGTATACGCTTAAATATACTTTGTATATACAAATGCATATAAATATGTAAAAGATGGTAAATTTGATTTTGAGAATTCGCTCATTTTAGTATGGGGGCCCGTATTTTTTTTTTTTTTTGGCCCCGGGCCCGGTTTTTCTCGCGGCGGCCATGTTCATAGATGTCGTATTTTGATTAAATCTTCTACTGGACTTTATTAGTTGATATCTATATCTATATTATAAGGCGTTTGGTTGCTCGTCGATAACTTCTTTTCCTGCTGGGTATTTGTACATAGCTTTTATTAACCATACGAATGAATGAAATATGAATTTATGTAATTTGCGTTAAAATCCACCCACACATTCATACAAAACTTTATTATACACCCGCAGTTAAAGCCCCGTCACATAAGCAGTTTTTAACATTGATGCGTTTAACACAATCTTATGTATGATGAGTAGATTGCACGTATTTTTATGGAGAACGGCAGAATGAGGGTCACTGGCGCAATCTGACATGAAAAAGTAGCCAACTTCCAACTTTTGTCGCAAGCAAAGCATACAAAGAAGAATTTGACATTTGCTTTGGCTAAATGTGCTTTCACACTTTGCAAGTGAAAATTTTTTTCCCACTCGTTAGTAACTTTTCTAACATTTTTCCCGGTTAAAAACGTATTTTATCAAATGGATAGTAGACAAAATATGTTAGCAAGTATTTTTCTTGTATAGTGATAATGTTTATAACATTGCTTCGCGAAACTTTATATTTGAATGGGCAAGGCTAAATAAACTTCAATTGCCAAGTCCTTAAAAACGCAACATCTGGGTTGATTGTGGCGATGTTACTGGAATGCATAAGATTGCGTTGAACGCATCTATATGAAAAACTTCATTGTGGCTCGGCCATTAGGCGATGCAAAAATGCGTCTGTTTCATACACACACATAAGAAGGTAAGTAGTTACATATGTACCCACCAAAAATATGCACCCTATATTACTTAGGGGTATGACTTTTTTGAAGTGCCTCAGAATTTTTTCTTTAAAACTTTTTCGCTGATATAGACAAATAAAAAAATAATGTGTTGAAGTTATAGCACGTTTGATTTTCGGGGACAAGTTAAACTTTTCTTCATAGCTCCCATTTTCAAATGTTCTAAAATAAATGAGTAAATATAAATCTGTCTAATACCAGTGTGTTCATGCTCATTTTAGCATTTTGCATTTTTAATTACTAAATTTTTGGCACAGTGCACTAAATTTTCAATTCCATAAATCACTAAAAATTTAGTGGCGGACCTACATGTTTTATTTCAACTCGGAAACTGCCCAGCATAGCTGCACCACTATAAATTTAATGGTAGTGGAATTGAAAATTTAGTGCACTGTGCCCAAATATCTTAATAAACATATTGTAACGAATTTAGGGTATTTCTGCTTATTTGCAACCGTCTACTAACGTTCGTATCGCTAAATTGTCGAATAAATAACTCCAATATTCAATAATGCAAAATGGTCTTTATTAGACTACTTTGAAAGTACTTCACAATAACACTTATAATTCACAACCAATAGCGTGCTTAAATCAAAATCCTAGTCATGCCTCAGCTTGTGCTGCTTTTATACTCTTCGGTTTCCTCTTTCACCCATTTCTCCTAAGGTCAAGTAATTTCGTGAACCTGATGCTTGCTTACCAGCTATATACACTTATATTTGTAATTTGTATACATATGCGTGTGTATATGTGAGTACTACTGCGGCTGATGATGACATGCGTTTGTGAGTATCTCTCTGTTGCCTTGTATGTATGTATGTGTGTAGGTGATGATTGATTTGTTTATGTACATACTGCTTAGTATCGGCTTAGTGATGGTAGTATCGCTTAGTGATACTACCAGCGTTTTATTTTCTGAAATAAATTGTTTCCTAAGTAATACTATGTTCAAATAGAAAAATAAATTGCGGCAATCTCAATTTAAATTGAGTGGTGTTCATACAACTCAATTTAGCTTACACAATAGTAATTTGATAGCCGGTTGGCTCATCTCTATAGCAACAACATACCTTTGTTCAGAATGTCAAAATGTGCATGTTGGAATAGGCGAATGGAATGGAATGCAAACACAAAACTTTGAAATTTTTGTGTGTTGTAAGAAAATATGTTCAATGTTTTGGTTTCATGTTGAGTTTGCCATCCTCTTTTGACAATCCCTACTCCAGTGAAATGAAAGACATAAAATCAGCTGATGAGATGAGCCAACCATATAGTTCAGCCATGCGTAAGGGACATTTAAATATACTCAATAAACACACTATACAATGTTGCATTTGCAGTTTGAAACAATTTACTACTTAATTTTTTTTAAATTGGCAATTTATTATTACAATTTATTATATGACAAATTGCGTAATAAATTGCCCAAATAGTATAAATTGCCGATTTGGTGTGTGTTTGAACCTAGTATTACATTGGCAATTTGTTATTACAATTTATTATATGATAAATTGCGTAATAAATTGCCCAAATGGTATAAATTGCCAATTTGGTGTGTGTTTGTACCTAGTATAAATGGTAAAGCCTTAATAGTGTTACTCCTACCCCAGAAAATTGTCAACATTTATAGTGCATACAAAGAACATTTCATCTCACCATATTCACTCATATCACAAATCACACTAGAAGATTACGCATTGCGCATGTAAACATTAGATAATCTCTTTTTTATGGACAATTCTTACGTCATCTTCCTTTAGCTCTTGTTTTTTTCTCTCTTTCTTTCTTTCGCTCAAACAGTCAACTGTGACGTAGATGCGCAGAACGAAGCAATTTTGAACTCGTGAATGCGCAATGTGGTTCGTGATCTGTGCACTCATATTAACAGAGTATATGTGGAACTCAAGAGCGAATTGAGAGTTTCACAGATTTGCACTGCCACACCGCCATTTTATACAGGGTAAAAGTGTAACGCTTTTGCGTTGCGAGCAGGCAACAATTTTCACAAAAGAAGAACGAAATACCCCGCAAAGGCGTTGCCTGTTTTTTAGAGTAGAACAACAACCCTTGCGTGGCGTACAAAAAGCGTAACACTATAGCCAGGAAGGAAAACGCTATAATATTCGTCATAATATGTATACAAAATGAAATAGATTAGAACAATGAAATACTACAAAGACCTAACAAACAAATTTAAATATTTACAAGAGAAGCAAAAATCATTTTATTTTCACATTCACTACATGCAGATATGGCTTTTTAAAAGTGTCATAACCCTGTTGTTATTGGTTCTAACACTTCCAAATTTTAAATGGTTGTGTATTTTTAAACGGTTTTATTTACCTTGACTCTGTGTAGCGAGCGTTGTTTACGAATTTTGTAATTTAAATTTAAGTAACTTCCCGATAAGCTACAAGCTTGAAACTAGGAATATAGTTCATAACCCGATGACAATGCAATAAAAAGAAGAAAAAACTCCGCTAGGTGGCGCATGGATAGCTAATATTTGGAACACGAGTTACATACATAAATAAAAATCGCTTTATGAGAAAAATTCTCACTAGGTGGCGCAATGATCGAGATATTAAAAAAAATCGTATTCGTATTGCATACAGAAATAGAAATCGTTTTATGAAAAAAATACCTATTTTAACCTCATTGAAATAGTTGATTCAGCATTATATTTTAAGAGGAAAAAAGGCATTGAAAATGAATTTAAAGATTAAATTTAATATTTTTGGGTTGATTTAAGGTTTTTACAGCATTTGTATCCACACTGTCTGCAGTAAAAATTATCTCCGCACGAAGGTTCACTTTCTCATGAAACTCCCTATATGTCCTTTCTGAAATAAACTAACGATATACTCGCCTGTTTACGACCGAAAGTCAACACCTTTCAATAAAAATTTGTTCCTTTGTCTTAGTTTATGATTCCAAGAAATTGAGTCAACATTTGATTTTTTTGTGTTTTTTGTCGCATTTAATATCAAATTTTTATAAACAACTTTATTAAACTTATTTTTTTTTCTAACCGCCGTGTACCAAAAAGTCGTAAATAAATTACTTATAATTGAAGTACTCGTCGTATTCATGAGAGATTTATTTATTTATTTATTTTACTAAATAAGTTTCTTTTTTTATTTTATTTGTAAAATTTTTGAAAAGGGAATGTATAATCTATATATATAAAATTCAAATTATGTGTGTATATATGTATGTAGGATGTATGTGTCGATCTATAGAGTTGCGTCCTAAACGGATCGACCGATGACAACCAAATTTGCACAACCCACTAGAAGCATTCCAAGGATGATCCTAGGCTAAAAATAATATCGATATATAAAAGGGGCGTGGCACCTCCCATGCAAAATGAATATTTGGTACTACATAACTCTGCAGGTATTCATGCTAGAACATTGAAATTCAGTAAGGAGTTATATGATGTCAATCCCTAACACCCCAAAGATATTGTGTGGTGGGGGAGAAAGGGGGTGGCACCCCCCATATAAATGGAGTTTTTACTCTGCATATCTCTGGATGTAGTAATGGTAGGATAATGAAAATTGGTAAGGAGCTATATGAGGATAAGTCCTAACACCTCAAGTAAAATGTAGAATTGGGGAAAAGGGTGTAAATGTTATTTTTCAGAACTATGGCTGCCGTACAAACTTCGGTTATTATAACAGCTAAAGTATGACTACGGAGTTGTTTGGTTGTTATTCCTTTTGGATGTTTAGTAATCTTCCGCCGTTAAATTTTTTGTTAACTTCAGTCTATCCGCATCTTCTATCAATATATATATAAAGTTAAAATTATGAATGGTTGTATGTAGGTATAAATCGGGTTGCTTCCTAAACGGATCGGCCGATCACAACCAAATTTGAATCACCCACTAGAAACCTTCCAAAGATGGTCACAAGCTAAACATAACTTCATTATAAAAAAGAGGGTGGCACACCTACCATACAAAAGGAATGCTTGATACAGCATAACTCTGGAAGTATTCATGCAAGAACATTGAAATCCAGTAAAGAGTTAAATTGGATCAGTCCCTAACACCACTAAGAAAATAAGGGGTGAGTAAGAAGGGGCGTGGCACCTCCCATACAAATGGAATAATGAAAATTGTTATGGAGCTATATGACATTAAGTCCTAACAGCACCAGTAATATCGTTAGCTTAATGTGAAAATGTGCTAAGTCACTTTTTACGAATTTTACAGGAGACGAAAAACTGAATAATTTTTGAAATAACCTTTTTTCCAAACCTTTGAATGAGGAGT
Organism: Eurosta solidaginis; assembly: GCF_040869045.1. Lineage (NCBI taxonomy): Eukaryota > Metazoa > Arthropoda > Insecta > Diptera > Tephritidae > Eurosta > Eurosta solidaginis. The sequence continues at coordinate 287,930,971 of NC_090321.1, read as the reverse complement.
GTGAGTTTTGAGTGTAGAAGCTTTGAAAAAGATAAATTAAATTATATAAATAAATTAAAAAAAAGAGCACAGCGTAAATTGGAAGAGAAGCTCGGCCTACAATCTCTTCGTGGGTTATCGCGCCTTACATTTATTTATTTATTTATTTTATTTCTAACGGTTCTGATCTTGACTCTTTTGCCGGATGGTGCGCAGACAATAACTTATTTTTTAATTCAAACAAATACTGTGTTGTGTCTTATTCCATAAAGACAACTGCCACATACTTTATCTACAAATTAAATGCTAAATCTCTTAATCGTTGTCAAGAGAGCAAAGACTAGGGTGTAATTTTTGACTCCAAACTCTCTTCTTCTACTCACATTGATTTCGTTGTTTCAAAATTTGTTGCAATGGTTGGGTTCAGTACACGAAATACCAGTGACTTTAAGGACCCTATGACGTTGAAGGCACTTTATATATCCTTGGTCAGAAGTGGTATTGAATATTGCTCAATAATATGGAATCCTTTCTATAAATCTAACTGCTATAAAATTGAGAAAGTTCCAAAATTTTTTACGCAATCGCTTTACGTATGCTTGCTGGCCATACGGTCTCCCATCATATACCAGCAGTCACAAATTGCTTGTTCTTCAGGCTTTGCATTACAGAAGAACTTTTATCTCACTCATGCTTGCCTATAATGTAATAAACTTTAGCACGAATTGCTCTGATTTATCTAATTTGTTCATTCCATGTATTCCACTGCGTGATCTTCGGCATAATAGATTATTTATCGAAATAACTCATAAAACGAATTTTGCTATGAATGAACCTATAACTAGGACTATACATCTAGCAAATCGATTCAGTAGTGTTCTTAATTTTTATAACAGCTTATATAAGTTTAAGCTTGAATTGTTTTCTATTTTTAACTAGTCTGTAACAAAGCTTGTAGTTATCGACATGTAAGAATTGAAGTAGATCATAGTCAGCGCAAAGCATTTATCAGACACCAAAGGCATGTCTCAATTGGGTAAATACAATTGCAAGGGGTTGTGTTCGCAACCCTCTCAAGGGGTTGCCAGCACAATATATAACTTCTCCAACCCAATTGTCAACTCACCTAACCGTGGCGAATCCTGTTTCATTGACAGCCGAGGCTCTGGCGACCCCAAGTTCCTCATGGAACTAGGGGGTGGGGAGGGCGGGATGGCCTAGGAGGTTTAATGTGGTCATATCAATCGTTCCCGAGATGGTCGAGCTAGTACTATTTTAATAGTGCTTTGTTACCGGAACGTACCGGATCTATATCCGGCAAAGGGCCATCAACATCGGTAACAATCCCCAAAGCCTTCGGGGAGTGTCTGTATCATTAATACAACAACAACAACAAAGCATGTACTTTTAGACTGAATGAATTAAATAAATAAATAAAATGCGCGCTCAAAGAAATTACTAGTAATTCAGATTGATATTACTGACAGGTTGTCTTAGCACATTTTTTTTTAAAGCTGACGAGTTAGCACGTAAAAATGAAAAATTTAAATATTGTAACGAATGTTAGCAGCACTGAGCGATGCTATCGTCTCTAAGCCGATGCTAAGTAGTGACGTGAATTCACATCCATAGATCAATCATTATGTATCTACATAAACGAAACACTAATTGCGTCTACACATATGTACCATGTACGTATACGAGCAGCGGAGAGTCAATGCACAAACACATGCATATATATGAGATACTCCTGAAAGTATGCAATGAGAAAAAACTATAAAATCGTGCAATTGTAGTTACAGCTGAGAAGTTTGAGAGCTGCTGGACTAGTAGATTCTGGAAGCGCCTAGAAGATGCGAACGTTGAAATCAAAGAGTGTAAAAGGCTTCAATTGTAGAGGCGCTGGAATTCAGTTTGAGTTGAGATTTCGATTAAGACGCTATCTAGCGAGCAAGAGCAGTATTATTTTGAATAGTAGAGTTTCAATTGAGCTATCAATCAGTTTGGTTATTAAGCAAGCTATTCGTTGAAAAGTTTGAGTGTTGTTGTGAAGTACTATAATAAAGGCAATTTTGCATTATTAAATATTGGAGTTATTTATTCAACAGTTTAGTGATTCGAACTCAGCAGAAGATTGCAAATAAGGGGAATTGCAAGTAAATCGTTACAATATTTTTTTTTTTTGTGATCGATGTATAAAAAATTTTTTTCTTTTTCAGTTAAATAAATAAAAAAAAATGTCTTTAGCTTTACCATTAAAGTACGTGTATTTAGAATATGATATAAAAAAGGTTACATTAAAAACGCAAGCGCATGCGTCGGCTTTTCTTTGCCATTTGATCTAAAACTTCATCAACGGTAACAATTTGATCACGGTGGATGCTTAGTGATGCACAGCCATTCAATCGATTTTCACTCATCGTGTTTCTCAAATAGTTTTTAATCAGCCTAAGAGTTGAAAAAGATCTCTCGTTCCCTGCCGTTGTTACTGGAAGCGTACACAAGATTTTCAACAACATGTGAACATTAGGAAAAGCCACAGAATCGCATTCCTGTAATATTAATCATAGATAAATTGATAAAAAAAATACCGAAGTACCTCCTTCAGGAATAAGTAGAATTCATGCTTTTTGAGCCTCTCATGCATAGGCTAACGTATACGTATATAAAATTCCAAAGAAAGAAACTGATCGAATAGAAAAAAATTTAATTTAAAAAAGTGATATCTACACGAAAAAAACACTAATGTGTTTCTTACATTTTAAAATTTGAAAAACACATTCTTTTTTCATTTATCAAATAATTTGAATTTTACATTTTTGAAATGTGTTTTTCATATGAAAAAAAATGTAGATATTACATTATAATAATGTGTTTTCCACATGGAAAATAATGTCAAATTTGCATTATATTTCAAAATAGGAAATGTGTACTTCGAAGAAATGCTGCAACTTTAACATTATATAAATGTGGATAATAAAATCAAAGCACGAGAATTAAGGCTCCATTACTGATACTTAGCATAGACTTGACTTGACTTCAGAACTGTCACTTACAGTTCTGTTAAATGAACATTGCATGTTACTGATTACTGAAAACTTGGCAACACTTAACTTGACTTAGAAGTCTGTTGAATTTTGATTTTCTATGTAAGTTCTAAGTGACGTTTACATTTTGAGATGCCATTTGTTTGTTTCCATTTCATTTTGACATTTTGTCATACAAATTGACATTTATTTAAAAATAAATTTCAACGCTGATTATGATGCCAGATTGTATGTGCCAAGTGCAGTATAATCGTGGCTAAGTTGCCAAGTTTACGCCAAGGCAAGTCAAGTCTGTGCTAAGTATCAGTAATGGGGGCTTTAGTATCGTTTAGTTCGGCAAACAAACAGAACCATAAGCAATGTTTATATGTAGCTTGTCGCCGTGACGTAAGGGCAGAAGAATCATGCAAATATTCAGACGCATGGAGCTTTCATATTTGCCTTTTCATTCCGATGAATGTAATCACGGTTGAGGCAAGCGAGCAAGCCCCATAGTGTACAAGTACAAGTGTGTTGACTTCTTTCTGACAGGCACTCGCTTAAGTGAGCATAACGGGAAAATCTGGGTTGCCATTGTTGTTTCGGTTGAAAACGGTCATTTAGGGTTCTGTGCAGAGACGCAAAACATTGAAACAGGGTTTATGTAGTCAGAAAAGTGTTGCTCCTGTTCCATTGTTTAATTTATTACGGAGGGTTAAACCTTTAAGTGTAAAAGGCAGAGAAAACGTAGAGTTTTTCAAATTATTGTGAAAAACTTTTTAATTTGAATTTCTGTACCCAAGTTAACTATATTTGTGTAACACAAGAATCTGGAGGTCAATTCCTTAACTTTGAAAAACTGAAAAATGTATACTTATTGAAAACTCATTTGCACACACAATTTACACTTTGAATTTAATTGTGTTTTTATGCACAACATTTTGAAACTAAAAACAAAATTTTCATTTGTCAGAAAAAATAAATAAAACACGGCCTAATGTCAAAAAACCCTATCGAAATACAAACTGGCTTGTTTGTTTTTAATGAACTACGTTGTATTTTCTGGTATTTCGTTAGTTTTTTCAAATATAGTTCACACACTTACACCAGTACTGAAACCTTATTGGCTCCCTCGACAAAATATATTACAGAAAATACAAGAAAAATACATAGAAAATAAAGTAGTGTCATATAGGAGTTTGATTTGTTTACACTTGCAGCACCATTTTGTGTAAACAGCCTTAGAAGTGAAATTTTTCCATGTTACACGTGTGGCGCTTTATATCTTAACTCTAATTTAAATAAATTTTGCTTTCGGTATGTTCCCGCATTGTTGCAGACTACAAATCTTCTAGTATTCTTATTTCCGCGGAAATATATGCAACTATTTCATCTGTAAATACTACAAAGTTTTATTAAACTATCAAATGCAACTCAGCTTGAAGTACTCTTACGTACCAAAAATGCAACTCTAGACCTGAGATTTGCATCAGGTGAGCGAGGCTGTTTGTAGTTTTGACATTTATCGCTTAGTTGACACACTTGTATAGGTACACTATGGCAAACCCCTGAATTGATTATATTCACGCATGCAATAAGTTGGTTGATATTAAATCAATGTCGATTATGTTCGTTTAAGCAAGTTGGATCATTGAACACGATCATGTTGCCGAATGTAATCGAACGTTGTTGTGTTCGATTTTTGCTGTTCTCTGATATGTATGTAGATGGTCGTTAGGAAAATTTACAAGGAAACTTCTTTATGATATTATAGTAAAAGTTAACATGTACATTTGTATATTTAATAAATTGCAGAATTATTATGAAACAGAATATGATTAAAATATAAGTGTTCACTTCGTACATACATATGCTTGCATATTAAAAATATAATATCACCAACAAAGTAAATACGTAGCAGAATTATAAAGAAATTTATTAACATAGACCTAAAAAATCAAATGATCCTGTGGCAAGGGGCGGGGGTGGGTTTAAACCCCCAAAACCTCCCCGTCGCTATGCCCCTGGCATGTAGTAAGCGGGAAAAAACATTTGTGTTTAATTTGATATTAATTGATGTAATTTTAAGGTGTAATGATCATCCCAAAGGTGGTGCTTTCCTGTTACTTGCTGGAACAGCCGCAGTTGAAGTAAATGCGTGCTTTTTCGTCTATAGGCGGCTTTACGTACAAAAATTTACTCTCTTTAGAAATATGAGAGGGCATTTTGGCGGAAACACTTCAGCAGCAGCTTTTGCTAAATAACTTCTTGAAATTAATTATGGCAAAATTCCTATTTCTTTACTAACAGATTTGATCATTGTACAGGTCTACAAGTAGGATATGTAGCAGCACGCACATACACAGCCACGCTCACCTGATAAAATGCTTGTTCTTGTTCGTTTTTTTTGTGGATGCTTTTTGGCACTGTTGTACTTCTTAGGACCAAACAAAGTTTAGTAGCTGCTATCGAAAACTGCTTAAAATTTTTTTTCTTATATTGCAAAGAAATATACTTATTTAATTTCAAACGAGCACTTAATTACATCTCTCTTTAATAACCATATATTTTGGACAATTTTAATTAACAAATTGTGATAATTTTTTACGGGGACGATTGCTAAAACACGACCAAAACCGTCGGGGGAGGTATTAATAGACGCGTTTTTGCCTCGCTTCCAATAATTCGAATACTTTTTCTCTTCGGACTATTGACAACAGGACAAAACGCGTCTATTCATTTTTCTTTCCGCTTTTTTGGACGGGTTATTGCAGTCGACCTCGGTTTCAAACTGTTTTTCGCGGAGAACTTTTGAACGGGTAGAAAAACTTAACTCCCGTGTTTGTATTCTTAATACTGAAATAACTACGCGTCCTCAGATACCCCAATTGAAGACTTTTTTATAATTTTCTGAAGGACCCACATGGGTGATGGGTGCACTTAAAATTTCCTACTGAATTCGTTAAAAGAAATTTAACATCACAGCATCCATATTTGATATTCCGATCCCTTTTTTGCTTCCCTGTGTCGCTTTCGACGAAGCAACCCCGGTAATTTTGACACTTCGTTCAGTGTCAAAACTCATGTTCCACGCAGGTTCCACTGGTTTCCACGCTAGTTTGACACTGACCGAAGTGTCAAACTGCCGTGTGTTAGAAAGGGAAAGAAATTGTTTCCCTCTCATACATATCATACTTGTAAACCTGTACAATGGATTTGATTTCTTTTCCTGCAAGTTTTTGAGAAATTATGACATCACCTGAAGCTTTAATATTTAATGTTTTTTCCAAATATTGAATCTATCTTTACAAACTATAAATTGCTTTGAGAAAAGGCATTTTAGGCACCTTAAAATGAGGATGTTAATATCACTAGAACCAAGACAACTTATCACTCGTCGTGGAAGAGTTCCAAACTGTGCATATCCGATTGAGTTTATTAGTTCTTTTGAGCCATCAGAAATTTCTCCTCATCAATTGATCCTTAAAAAAGGGCCCATAATATAATATGTATGCTTCGTTATTTCGATTATCCACGCTTATGTAGTGGGACAAGGCTTTTCATCACAAAACGTTTACGGATGTCATTGAAGCAATTCATTTTATCGGAAAATTTCGAAAACAAAAAAGTTTAAAACCAAGGATTCCATTGATACCGATAGATTTGTCTTTTCAATTTTAAATGCCTCAAATTTCCTATATCTATCAATGAAGCTCAAGGACGATCATTAGATGCAAATCAGGGGATTGATGAGCGCAATACAAACCTTTATAGCTTCAGAGCTTATGCAATTCAATTGTCAACCTCACCTACGCGAGGGGAATCCTGTTACAAATATGATTATATCATACAACAACAGTCATTAGCTGTTGCAGAATTCAATCTTACCAACTCATGTTTTACCCATGGCCAGTTACGCGTAGCTTGCATATTTTTATAGAAACGTGGTAAAATCCACGGGCATAAGCTAGTGAAATAATAAAGGTGATGTCAACAACATAACCTCACTTTTTCGGCAGCTCCATATGCCAGTATTTACGTGTATTATCTCCGGTTATCTGGCCATTTGCGATAGAAATTCTCCCTGTTGACTTATTTAGCAGGTAGTTGTGGTAAAAGAGGAATCAAAAGATTCTTCACATGTAGGAATTCGCAGAGCTTCTACCGTAAAAGTACGCTAACACATTGCCGCATTCCAATGAATTTTGTCATGGTAATGAGTTTGGATGCATAACCTAACATCGTCCCAATCGCGCAAGATGTTACGTTTGTAAATATAAACAGAACTTCTGACTTAGCAGTTAGAACTTATTTCGGCTTGCCCATTGCCATAAAAAAATTTCTGTTTATTTTATTAGAGAAAAATTGCAAAGTTTACGAAGTTTTTGCTAACATATTTTGTCCCCTATTCATTTGTTAAAATGCAGTTTTTAATTGTGAATAGAAAAATTTTTAATTGTTCATCGAAGAGTACAAACGTGTGGGAAAATTAATTACGCTTGCAAAATCTGAATGTGCTCGTAGCCAAAACAAATTTCAAATTCTTCTTAAGCTGGAGACATTGGTGCTTTATCGGTAACCGTATCGGTAACCTTTTAACAGCTGATTCGACCAACCTTATGAGAATCAATGCAATTGATTATTGGTGCCGCTAGGGTCGTAACCGTATCGTAGCCAACCAATTGGGTTTTGGTTTACCGTCGTAACGATAAACAGCTGATTACGTTAGGGATACGGATACAGCGATACTACATACGGCACCAATGACTCCGGCTTTATGCTCTGCTTGCAACAAAAGTTAAAAGTTGTCTACTTATGCATGTCAGATGGCGCAGATGATGCGCTATTTATCGCACTCCATTGCGGAACTGTACACGGTGGCAGCACGGTGACAGCTGATTTGTACTTTTTTAATATAATTTTATACATCAGCTCCCTACGCAGTACGATTTTCGGTAATTCTATACGACAGCATGACACTCTCAATACACGTCCAAATATATGGGGAGCGGTGTCAAAAGACGCGTTTGGATCCCAGGATCTCGAATCTGTCGAAACTTAAACAAAAAATCAAAAAATGGCACCGGAGCGCTCCAAAACCGGGGTGGGATCCATAGTATTTTTGCGCAGAACACCTTTCTGTGTTGGCGGTCTTCGGCCACGCTTCTAAAAAATTACCCTGGGTGGGTCCAATACCAGTTTGAAGACCGAAACTATATCCGCGCAAAACACTTTTACCCAGTTTTTTTTTTTTGTGGGTACAACAAAATCATCAAAATTACAACAACCCCATGGAAATTAAATTTTTTTTTTGCAAATATCACTGGAGAGAAATAAAATTTTCAATTTCCGCTTTCGGATTCGCAAACCTGGTTTCAAATCGCGTCTTTTGACACCCCTCCCGATATTTTTGAACGTGTATTAAGAGTGTCATGCTGTCGCATAGAATTACCCGATTTTGACATTAGTTCATCGATTTAAAAAAACAAAGTACATAATAAATAAATGTAAGGCGCGATAACCTCTGAAGAGATCTAAGGCCGAGCTTCTCTTCCAATTTGCGTCGTGCTCCTCTTGATTTTCCCTACAAATTGGCCGGACGGGACCTACATGCAAGGGAGATGAGTTTTCACTGACAGCTTTTCATTGCAGAAATACACTCGCAGCGCTTGCCAAACACTGCCGACGGGCGACCCCGCTTAGAAAAATTTCCTTCTAATTGAAGAACCCTATTTCTAAAATTTTTTTGATGTTGCTTTGCCATCACACCACGGCGGCCAACAAAGTACATGGAAGTTTTATTTATGCTTGTACGTATGTCACCGTGATGTCACCTTGCATGGTTTCACCATGGTCGCAATCCATACGAATACACGCTTTATTAAAAATCGTATGTGACGGGGATTTTTAGCTTTGACTTCAAATTCGAATTTATGTTCGAAAATATAATCCTCACACATAGCTGTAAATATATATATGTATACACAAAGGGATAAGAGAGAATTTATTATACCCAGCAATACATAGTGGAAGCGATTTTAAGAATTTACATGCCAACCTAATAAAACGGCACTGCGTTTTTTAGCGCACGCAAACAACCGGCGTTTTTTGCCCTAACCCAAATAAGCATGCGTTGCGACAATGTAAAGCATGTGTGCAAACGTCAAATCTAAATGTCACGCAGAACAAAAATTGGAAATCGAGTTAGGTTTTCTCGCAGCAAATTCAATTTGGGTTGCTCTCATACAAGTTGTATGTGCATGAGACATTTTTGACAGAAAATTAGTTGCGTGCGTTTTTATTAAGTTGGCATGTTATTACGGCGTGTGCGCTGCATAGAACTCAATTAAATGAACTTAACAAGTTACCTTATAATAACTACATCTATCGTTGCGAATCCGATATAAAATCAAATCCTAAAGCTATAAAAAAATGCCCTAGCATTCCCTGTTTAAATAAGAAAGAAAAATCCTCTGCAAATTTGGCTGACTCAGTCAATCTCTTTGCAGAATTTTTCAAATCGAATTTTACAATATGTGATGACAGTCATAATTTATCATATATCTAAAGCCTCTAACCATTGTGAATTCATACTAGTGGCCATTGTGAATTCATACAAGTGAAAAATCTTACTATTCCTCCATTGACATACCTACCTGTCAAATAAAGCTGACAGGGAGAATGGCTGCCGCGAATGGCCAGAGAAAGGAAGAAAGGTTTGTTTTGTTCTCGCGGTTACTAAATCGAACATGAACTCCCTATTTGTGTTCCAAATCAGCTTTTCTTTTAAATGTGTATACAGAATATCAGACTACATATTGATATTCATTTCTAAAATTTAGTTTATAGATTATATTTGAGCAGCCAGTTAAGCTAACATTTTAAAATATGTAAATAATACAATATACCAGTCGTCTAAGAAAATGTTTGAAAAACACTATTGAGCAAATGATTTTAGTAACCGAACAGCGATTGAACAGGTGATCGAGGCTGTTTACTATTGTGAACGTTTTTATCAAACATTCGCCACTTGTATGAATTCACAATGCTCTGTGTGGCTTTTGGTTCAAGTGCAAAATTGAGTTACAAATTATATGAGAGCAACCGAAATTTTATTTACTGCGTAAAAAGCTAACTCGATTTCCAATTTTTGTTCTGCGTGACATTTCGGTTTGACGTTTGCACACATGTTTTAGCAATACATAAAACCAGACAGGTGATGTCATTATTACAAAATGGAGTCGCATTTTACAATACTCGCCCTCTAAGTTAGTGCACGGACTTTACCACTTTATTGGTAGATCTACAAACTTTTTAGCCCATTTACATTTTCTACCACCAAAGCCCGAAAATCTACCAACATTGCAATATATTTGCATTGAAACCAAATACTGCGATCATTAGGTAAACGTATTTAATTTCCGAGCACACCCAATTAACATTAAGAGGTGCCACTAACCAATTTTGAAAAATTTGTGCACAAATTCAAACAAGAAATAAAATTGTTTATGAAATAAATGTAGTAAATGAGCATGCAAATATTTTCCTGCGCTATCTTCGTCAGTTTTTTGTAAATAATTTTGAACGGAAATAAAAAAAGTTTTAAGTAAACGAGAACATGCCGAAGTCGGTTATTTCGTGGTAGTATTTTTGGTACATTGGAAAATTGTTGTTGTAATTAAACGTTTCGGTAAATTTTCGTCAGTATTTCAAGCTCAAAATACCGGAAAAAGGCAAGTATCATATAAGCGTAAGCTATGTATGTATATATTTTTTTGTTTTGTTACATGTTTTTTTTAAGTGTTATTTCCGTGAAATGTGCTTTATTTGTTTTACAATGAATTATGAATTGTTTTGTACAATTGTTGAAAAATCTAGCAACTTCTACCGCTATTTTAATTTTTCGTCTACCAACATTCTCTTTTTTAAAATCCGTGCACTGCTCTAAGTGTTGCTTCTTGACTTATCTGCAGCATTGATTTTATCAGTGTCATAAAAAATACTACATTAATGCTTTTCTGAAATATGAAGCAATGTGCAGGAAAACACGCCTGTGGTCAGTATTTCTTTTGCGGGAGGGTCTATTTTCTTTTCCTGAGTGGAAATGGAAAAGTTTTAGTTTAGTTGTGAAAATCAGCGTGTTGGTGTTAGACGAATGTAATGGAATGAAAACATAAAACTTAGCAGCTTTTGTGTGTAGTAAGAAAATGTTGTCAATGTGTTGGTTTCATTTTGAGTTTGCCATCTCCATCAACAATTGTTGAAAAATCTAGCAACTTCTACCGCTATTTTAATTTTTCGTCTACCAACATTCTCTTTTTTAAAATCCGTGCACTGCTCTAAGTGTTGCTTCTTGACTTATCTGCAGCATTGATTTTATCAGTGTCATAAAAAATACTACATTAATGCTTTTCTGAAATATGAAGCAATGTGCAGGAAAACACGCCTGTGGTCAGTATTCCTTTTGCGGGAGGGTCTATTTTCTTTTCCTGAGTGGAAATGGAAAAGTTTTAGTTTAGTTGTCAAAATCAGCGTGTTGGTGTTAGACGAATGTAATGGAATGAAAACATAAAACTTAGCAGCTTTTGTGTGTAGTAAGAAAATGTTGTCAATGTGTTGGTTTCATTTTGAGTTTGCCATCTCCTTCTGACAATCCCTACTCCAGTAAAATTAAAAAATAAAATCAGCTGATGAGATGAGCCAACCATATAGTTGAGCCATGGTAGCCCAAAAAAAAAAAATATGTGTACATATGTGTATACATAAGAGATTTCGCCCTAATTAAAAGCAAAAACACGGAAAGAGTAAACAACTTGAAGAAGATATAAGGGAAATAAATAGTTTGTTTACGTGCGAAACTATTTTAATGTTAATAATTCTATCCGTATCTTCAATTTTTGTGTACGTTTCTTCTTCTTATTTTCAACAAAATAGATGTTTTATATTAGTGCTACCAGCTCTCATTAAGTTGATCCAGATCGTTCCAATGAGATTTGATCGTGAGCCAGAGCTCGATAACTCAATGGAACGCTCCTATTGTAAATAATCCTCGTGTTCCAATGGCACATGAACCAGATACTTATAGAGATTTAACATGCAAATGCAACAACAATGTGAAGGATCACATTGTTGTTGCATTTGCATCTTAAATCTCTATCCGTATCTGATTTATGTGGCATTGGAACACGAGGAATGACTCAAATCGTTAAATTTTGCATGAATACGACACTCGTGTGAACTGCCAACTTATTTGCTGTTATAAAGATAAGGTTTAATTTATTTTCAAGTTTTTGCTATTTTTTATTTCACATTTATCTGTAATATTGATTCGAAAATTGAAGGTATTGTAAAGAATTTAGTGCAATTTCTCTTATTTGCAATCTTCAACTAACGGTCGAATCACTAAACTGTTGAATAAATAACTCACTATTCAATAATGCAAAATGGCCTTTATTAAAGTACTTCACAATAACACTTCTACTTCTCAACAGATAGCGTGCTTAAATTAAACTGATTGGTCGTGCCTCAGGTAGTGCTGTTGTAATACTGTTCGGTTTCCTCGTTGGCATATTTCTAGGTGTTTCTATTTCTAGAATTTATTAGTTAGTTACTCATGTGCGCGTGTATATGTGAGTGATACTTGCACAAATGATAGCCTACTTTTGTGAGCATCTCAGATAAGATATATGCATGTGTTTGTGCGCTTCTCGCCGCTGCGTGTACGTACATATATGTAGACATAATGATTGATTTGGTTATGTGCATACAAGTCACTACTTAGTATCGGCTTAGAGATGATAGTATCCCTTAGTGTTGCTAATATTCGTCACATTGCCCTCCACCTAAGTCTGATCGTCCCGATCAGACAAATCTCTCGATTTAAACGCTGCCAGCCTCTCCAAATGAACCACTTTCATTTTGGTTCGTGGTTTGCCAATGGTTTGTATATGGTACAATACATCGTTGATCCGTTTTACAACTTTGTATGGGCCTTCCCAATTACACTGCAATTTCGGGGACAAACCTTTTTTTTTGTTGTGGGTTGTATAACACCACCATATCTCCTTCCTGAAAACCTTCCGAATTAATTGCTTTATCGTATCTGGCTTTCATCTTGTCACTCATAATCTTTGTTCGTTGCCTTACAAAATCGTGTATCTCTCTCAGCTCTTCTTCCAAGACACCAGTGGATTTCTTGACATTTCTCTCCGCATCGGCATCCACCCCAAACTTCAAATCAGCTGGCAGTCGAAGGTCATTTGCAAAAATTACCTTTGCGGGAGTTTGGCCCATTGTCTCATGCACTGCCGATCGATAAGCCATCAAAAATAATGATATGTGTGTATCCCACTCCTTATGGTACTTGTCTACTACTTTCCTTAAATGCTCCTCCAAGGTTCTACTGAAACGTTCCACCATACCATCGGACTGAGGATGCAATGCAGGTGTCCGTGTTTTTCGAATGCCCAACTTCTTACACATTTCTTGGAAACAGCTGATTCAAAATTCCTGCCTTGGTCAGAATGAAACTCCATTGGTACACCATACCTTGAACCCAATCGTTTGTAACCACTTCTGCTACTGTTTTCGCTTCTAGGTTTGGGATTGGGTATACCTCTGGCCATTTACTGAAATAATCCATAACCACCAGTACGTATTTGTTTCCGCGGTTGCTAGTGGGAAATGGACCTGCGACATCCATGGCGATCCTTTCAAATGGTGCACTTGAAAAATACTGCTTCATCTGGCCATGACTTCGTGTTTTGGGCCCTTTCGCTCTGTTGCAAACCTCGCAGTTGGCAATCCACTCGGTGACCGACTGACGGCAACCAACCCAATAGAATCTCTGCTTAATTTTCTCGAGCGTCTTCGTGATTCCAAGATGACCTCCACTTGGACCGTTATGTAGTTCACTGAGTACGTCGGGAATCCTTTTCCTTGGAACAACTATCAGTTTCCCCTTACTTTGACCATCCTCACTCTCCCATACTCGATGCAAGCAACCGGATATCAACTCTAAACTGTTCCACTGTGCCCAATATGATTTCGCAATGGGCCTCTCTGCTGACATCTCTCTTTTAGGTCTTTCGTTTCTTTCGAGCCCTTGCATATCATGTGACAGGTCAGTATCTTGTAGCTGACACTTTCTTAGTTGTTCCTTGTCCCATTCATCCGTACACGTTATAGTCATTAGCCGGAAATCTATAATGTCTTCTTTAGCCTCGGCCTTTGAACAGTGCTTGCATTCTAAACTACATGGTCTTCGTGACATTGCATCGGCATTCCCATGGGTACTACTTTCCGATTCTCAATGCAAAAGACATAGCTTTGTAGCCGCTCGATCCACCGTGTCAATTGTCCTTCTGGATTATGGAACTGCAGAAGCCATTTCAACGCTGCATTACCTGCCCTGACGCGGAATCGCTGGCCGTAGAGGTATTTGTGAAAATCTTTAATGCACTCTACCAATGCCAACAGCTCTCTCCGTGTAACGCAGTAGTTCCTCTCTGGTTTTCCAATTGAACGGCTGTAATATGCAACTACCTTCTCGTGTCCATCAACCAGTTGTGACAAAACGCCTCTTATAGCATATCCACTCGCATCTGTATCTAGAATAAACGTTCCTCCTGGAATCGGATATGCCACCATGAGGCAGTGCACAAACGCTCTTTCAATGTTTGGAAAGCAATTTCTTGCTCCTTCTTCCATTCAAAAGCTTTATTTTTTCTTTTAAGCTCATGGATGCTATGGGCTATGCTGGAGAAGTTGGGTACAAATCGCCCGTAATATGTGCACAGCCCAAGGAAACTTTTTAATTCATGCAAGTTCTGTGGTCTTGGCCAATCCGTTACTGCCTCTATCTTTTCATTCGCTGTACGGATACCTTCTGTCGTTACCTTGTGACCCAAATAACTTACTTCCTTTTTAAACAGCGCACACTTTTTGGGGCTTAGTTTCAGACCAGCGCCAGTTATTCTCTGGAAAACTTCCTCCATGTTTTTAAGATGTTCATCGAAGTTCTTGCCCAATACGATGATGTCGTCCAGGTATACCAAGCATGTTTTCCAATGCAGTCCTTTCAATACCTGATCCACGAGTTTCTCAAAAGTAGCTGGTGCATTACAAAGTCCAAAAGGCATTACTGTAAATTGCGAAAGACCATCTCCGACGCTGAAGGCTGTTTTTTCTTTGTCGTCCTCCTTCACTTCCACTTGCCAGTAGCCACCTTTCAAGTCAAGTGTGGAAAACCATTTCGTACTAGAGAGCGAGTACAGAGCGTCGTCAATTCTTGGCAACGGGTAGCTATCCTTTTTCGTGACGTCGTTCAACTTGCGGTAGTCCACGCAAAACCTCATTTTCCCATCCTTCTTCTTCACAAGTACCACAGGTGAGCTCCATGGACTAGCTGATGGTTCGATGACGCCGCTGTCGCTCATTTCTTGTACGATTTGACTCACAACTTCCCGTTTTGCCAGTGGGACACTACGAGGAGCTTGACGTATCGGCCTCGCGTCTCCAGTGTCAATTTGATGGTTCACAACATTGGTGCGGCCTGGTTTGGAACCATCCTGGTCAAATATGTTTGCGTACTTTAGGAGCAGTTGCTTTGCCTTACTCTCATAATCTCTAGCCCGTCAGTCCATGCCGTGATGTCATTTGAAAGATCAGTATTACTAGAAGAAACGTGTTCCTGGAGCTGTTCACAGTTAATAACTACTTCAGCCTCTTGGCATCTTCCCAAAATAGCCCCTTTGGTCAGTTTGAGTGGTGACTTGAACTCATTGAGTACTCTTACCGGAATACGTCCATTTTGTTTTGTCATAGCCAGGGTTTCTCCTACAAGTATGTTCGGTGCTGATTTGTTCGCTGCTTCGACAACCCACAATTTGTTTGTCCCACAATCTCCATCAACCTTTGCCCAGATGACTGCTTCTGATTTTGGTGGTATTTGCTGACTCTCTTCCACCAGCACTCGTTTACTGCTGTAGTCTCTCTCGTAGCCGAATTAAGCGGCACATCCATGTTCTTATATCGCACCGTCTTGCTTTGCATATCGATCTTGATGCCTTGGTCGACTAAGAAGTCCACTCCAATTATGATTTCATCAACAATCTCTGCCACTATAAAATTGTGTTCTACCGCGACGTTCCCAATTGCGACTTCACATGCTACTTCACCTAGAACCGTGGTGTGTTCTCCAGTGGCTGTACGCAATCTTGCTCCATGCAATGGTCTTATTTCCTTGTTGACTAAATCCGCTCGAATTATGGAATGAGATGCACCCGTATCTACAGTCAGTAAACGTTCCTTTCCATCCACATGTCCTCCGACAGTAAGATTGTTTGACCTTCTTCCAATTTGTGAGATAGAGATTATGGGGCATTCAATTGAGGGAGCCAGCTGTCGCCCCTTGCGGCTGACTCGCTTTAGTTTAACGATTGATTGGCGTTGGACATCTGCTCATCTCTTTCAGCTCTGCGTTTACGACCACCCACATTGTTGGAACTGTTATGGTTGGTGTTGCAATAACGCGCAATGTGCCCTGGCTTTCCACACTTAAAGCATTTGACTGCATCATTATTCTTCTGCTGCGTACCCTTCAATGCTTCCAAAATTGTGTCTACCCACTGTGGCCTTTCTACTTGCACACGATGAGCTTTATATGCTGGTTTACTCAATAGGGAGCCAGTTTCCTGAGTCAATGCATGTGATACCGTTTCAGCAAATGTCAGCTTTGGGTTTGCGTATGTAGCTCGCTTCGTTTCTACGTCCCGTATGCCATTAACAAAACTCTGGATTTTTACCCTTTCGGTGTATTCCACGGGTGCGCCCGCATTTGCTAAATGAGCCAATCTTTCAACATCCGAGGCAAACTCCTGTAAAGTCTCGTTAGCGTTTTGGTACCGGTTTTGCAATTCTATTTGGTAGATCTGTTTCCTATGTTCGCTTCCGTACCGTCGTTCTACAGCGGCCATCAATGTTTCATAACTGTTACGTTCGTACTCTGGGATGGTCTGTAGGATTTCGGCTGCTGGCCCCTTCAATGCTACGAATAGAGCTGCAACTTAATCTTCAGCATTCCAGTTGTTCACTGCTGCGGTCTTCTCAAACTGTAGCTTAAAGACCTGGAAAGGAACAGAACCGTCAAAAGATGGTGTTTTTACCTTTGGGTTGATTGCTGAAACAGCTGGGCGATTTAATTGCAACTCCTGTATACGACCTCTCAAGACATCTACCCCGGCTTCGATTTTTTCCTCAAACTGCGTTATTTTCTCGTCCATACGCGCTTCGAGTTGTACTGTTATGCGTGCCTCTTGTTCTTTCAGTTGTGTTTCCATCTTTGATGTTATGGTGTCTCATGCGATTCCAGTTGAGATGCAATACTTGTCTTCTGTTCATCCAATTGAGATGACATGTTCGTGGATATTTGTGCTGACATTTCGGACATATGTGACGATATTGCAGCGAATATCATGTTCAGGTCTGTGTTCGCCATTGTATGCGGTGTTTCATTTTTCTCCTCCAATTTTGTTGTCTCATCGCCATCAAGATGAAAGACATACTCTTCCACGTCAATTCCTTCTAATTCCATTGCCTGTCGTAGTCGTTCCTGAAGTTCTAGTTTAATGCCGGTTGTATTCAATCCACGGCTCTCCAACTCCTTCTTCAGTTGCTGGATCTTCAATTCACTTAACTTTGCCATGTCCGAATTGTATTCGAAATCTCCAGAATTTATTCAACAATTCCTCTTCTGACACCAGTTGTAACGAATTTACTTGCAAATCCTCTTATTTGCAACCTTATGCTAAGTTCGAATCACTAAACTGTTGAATAAATAACTTCAATATTGAATAATGCAAAAATGGCCTTTATTAAAGTACTTCACAATAACACTTATGTATACTTTGCAACCAATAGCTTGCTTAAACCACACTAACTCTCGCGCCTCTACTGTTGTCGCCTTTTATACTGTCTGATTTCCTCGTTGCTTACTTCTAGGCTTTTCCATTCCAGAATTACTAGTTAGTTATCAGCTACAAAATCACCAACTATAACTACGTTCATAGCTCCTCATATACGCGTGCATGTGTGAGTGTTACTG
The DNA here is from genome assembly GCF_040869045.1 of Eurosta solidaginis. Taxonomy (NCBI): domain Eukaryota; kingdom Metazoa; phylum Arthropoda; class Insecta; order Diptera; family Tephritidae; genus Eurosta; species Eurosta solidaginis. Next base: position 287,912,863 of record NC_090321.1, on the reverse strand, counting down.
CGCATCTCAGATAAGATATATGCATGTATTTGTGCGTTTTCTCTCCGCTACGTGTACGTGCATATGTGTAGGCATAATGATTGATTCGTTTATGTAGATACAAGTGACTGCTTGCTTTACTGTTGTTGTGGCTTTATTTACTTAGTATCAGATTAGTGATGGGAGTATCACTTAGTGTCACTAATATTCGTCACAATACAATTTTGATGCTCATCTCAGCTTAACCGGCCGAAGTGGCAGGGTTAAACTCCAGTCAACTTTAACTAAAGTTTAAACTCGCACTCAGATTAGTGATGGGAGTATCCCTTAGTGTCACTAATATTCGTCACAATACAATTTTGATGCTCATCTCAGCTTAACCGGCCGAAGTGGCAGGGTTAAACTCCAGTCAACTTTAACTAAAGTTTAAACTCGCACTGAAAAAACCGGCCTTAGAGAGGTAACTACATTTAATAAATTCAATTTATAATTAAAATCAATAACTCTGAACCACACAGAAGATTGCGCATTCACGAGTTCAAAATTGCTTCGTTCTGCGCATCTACGTCACACTTGACTGGTTGAGCGAATGATAAAGAGAGAAAAAAGAACAAGAGATAAAGGAAAATGACATAAAAATTGCCCATAAAAAACAGCTGATCTTCTGTTTACATGTGTATTGCGCAATTTTGTGTGTGTCATTTGTGACTCTGAACTGAACAATTTTTGTCATGATATAAAATTAAACTGCTGTGTAACAGGAGCAACACATTTGTGACTACATAAACCTTGTTTCAATCTTTTCCGTCCAAGCAAAGAACCGCAATCTTCTGTGTGTGATTTGTGATTCAGAGTTATTGATTTTCATTATAAATTTAATAAATATATGCAACTATTTCATCTGTAAATACTACAACGTTTTATTAACCTACGAAACTCTCTCATTTTGTTGCGCTCCCGCCAGCTGAAGCGGGAGCCAGAACAAAAACTGTGCCAGCTAAAATGAAAAACGGGCCAAAAATTTCGGTAAACTTTAGTTTGACCTACAACTGTAGAAATGCGTTCAAAAATGATGGGAAAAAGAATAAAAATACTTGTTTTAGTGTAAATATTATTAGTTCGAAGGCGGAGGGTAAATATTATTTCCCATTCAAAAGTTATCACTAAAAACAGGCTTTGTAAATATGAAGTCCCGATGCAACCAGTCCATTTTGATCACAGAACCTGTAACGTCAGACATGTAGGATAAGCACTATCCATTAAATGATGTTAACTATTATATCATAGGTCCGATTTACTGAAATTTCAAAAGAATATATGGTTTTCACTGTGAGTTAAATACGTTACAATATTTGACTAATTAATTTAATCAGAATGTAAATTTTACTTAGATTTGTTTATATTTGACTCTAACTAGTCGTATTATTGTAAAATAAGTTTAAAGAAATGAATATTTTACGACTATCTTTTTATGAAATGATTGAAACTATAATCGCCGAAATGTATGTCAAAAATCCCCATATTCAGATCTATTCATTTTTGTTTGGGGTGGCATCATTGACCAATGTTATAAAAAAATGGGCATTTTGACAGCGCTCTCTCGAAACAAAGAGTTGCAAATCCATTCATCTATGCTATCAAATACAACACAGTTTAAAGTACTCTTACGTACCAAAAAGGGAACTCTAGACCTGAGATTTGCATCAGGTTGTTGGTAATTTTGACATTTATCGCTTAGTTGACACACTTGGTATCATTGTACATTTTACCAAGTAGCGCAACTAACAGCTGATCGGTGAAAATTCGCACATTCACACGCACAGTTCTCGACTCAGTTTCAAAAAAAATTTTTAGATTATTTAACTCAAATTTCAAAGTGAGATAATAATTACGAATTTATGTATATACAATATATAAGGCGTTTTTGTTGTTATTAAAACAATAGTTTTAATTATATTAAAGCTTTTATCATTTTTTTTTTTAACTTTGAAAAAACTCCGAACACCATTCCTTCATTATATGATATTCGACTGCCTAGTCCACTGCCTTCAACCCTATTCGTAACATAACCTCTATTTCAGCTGCCAAACTATATAGTAAACAATGCTTGGTATTGTACACAATGAACGCACATACATATATGAAAAACTTCATTGTGTCTCGACCATTGTGAATTCATACAAGTGGCGAATGTTTGAAAAAAACGTTCACAATAGTAAACAGCCTCGATCACCTGTTCAACCGCTGTTCGATTACTTAAATCATTTGCCAATAGTGTTTTTCAATTATTTTTGTAAACGACGGGCGTATTGAATTATTTACAAATTTTCAAATGTTTACTTAACTGGCTGCTCATATTTTATCTAATAACTAGTATTAGAAATTAAAATCAATATGTAGTCTGATTTTCTGTATACACAATTAAAAGAAAAACGGATTTGAAATACAAATGGGCGATTCATGGCATTTCAATTTAATAACGGCGAACAAAAAACAAACATTTCTTCCATTCTCTGGCCATTCGCAACAGCCCTTCTCCCTGTCAACTATTATTTGAGTGGTAGCTATGGCAATGAAAGGAATAGAGATTTTTCACTTTTATGAATTCACAATGGTCTCGGACGTTACATACATATAGAAATTACAGATATGTAATTGAACGGAAAACTTACATGTTTGAGCAAAATTCCCAGAGGTAATTCAACGGTATTTTAGGCACAAACTTCACTTTATTTTCACAAATATATTTTTGTTTTTCTTTGTCACTATGGGTCGTTTTCACCATCCTCAGTTAACACTAACTGTCATTTTATTTGATGTAAATCGGTTCGCGGCCTATTGGATAAAATTCCAGTTATGCTCAACTGAACATGGTTAAAATGGCCCTAAACGATTTTGGCGACAATTCTAATCATTAATTCTTATTATACTGACTTTATTTTTTCCCTCTTTTTAATTAATATGCACATATGTAAGTAGATATGCAAACATGCATACATGAGTAGTCATTTCACAAGTGTTCAGCAATTTTCTGGCGTGGCGTAGTCGAGTTGATGGTTAAAAATTTGATTATGTAATTTTTCTAATGTATGTATACCGAAACGTATGTCAATACATATTTACATGCATACCTTAATGTACAAATACATATGTATGTATGTATTAGTTGAATTTCGGACTAATATTTTCCTTAAATTTACTAATTTATGCCCACACACGCACATGTTCATATAGACATGATATGTATTTATGTACATACATATGTTGTTGGTTTCGAAAATGCAATTATTTTTTTAATTTATATAGGTACCTTCTATATATGTATATGTGTTTATACGAGTATTTTATTAACAATATTGTTAAGTTGCTTTGTAAAAATGAAAGCAACTATCGTCCATCCGATGGTTCGACCGCAAACCTGAGAACTTAATTTGTTACTGCAACTCGGGTAGGAGCGCAACATAATCAATGGCTGAATAAAAATTGATGCAAAATTTAACTGAAACTCTTCAATTTAGTCGCTCGTAACAAAGTGAGTTTTACATACAGAGAGACATAAAGAACGATGTGAAGACACCCCAAAGCGACACCCTAATTTCGCTTTCCACTAAACAATTTTACACACACTGTTTGTGCTCTTTCTCAACTGTAAATTGTTCTTCTCTTTTTTATTTATTTATGTAAATTTTATAATCTAAAATTTAGATATTGCAATTGCTTAGACATGCATACGTATGTATGTGTTTATAAATATGTGTACATTTTTACCCAGCAAAAAAATTATCAGCGATAGTAAAAAATAAGAAACACCACGTTAGCGTTATCAATGACCGATAAGCTTTATCGACTGTGTGAAGACGTAATAAAACCAGACAGGTGAAGTGAGTAGTACAACAACCAAAATTTGACAGCCCGGCAGCCCGGTCATGAATTGTAAAGTAGTACGAAGAAACAATTTTTGGTACTAGTGTTCTACTTTTTTACTACCTTAGCAATGTAATGTGCGAAAGAAGCCAACTCCGATATATCTCCTCATTGGAAACGGGTACCTATATGAAAGAAAAGAGAAGAGAAAGCAGAGGAAATAGGAAGAAAAACTAAGGAAAATTGTAGGGAAGTCGGAGATGTCAAAAGAACAAGAGGAAGATGGAGAGCGAGAGTAAAAGTGAGAATAAAGGTAAAGGTTTGAGAGAAAGCTGTAGAAAGAGGTTAATAGGAAAATTAAGAAAAAGTATGAGATTATGAGCAATAGAGAGATTTAGAATTGGAAAAGGCATAGCGGAATGATACAAGGTGGCAGCATGGTGACATACCTACAAACATTAATAAAAATTCTATGTACTTTGTTTTTGTAAATTTGATGGACAAATGTCAAGATCGTACTGTACCGGAAGTTGATGTATCAAATCAAATAAAAAAAGTTTATAATCAGCTATTCCATGTTACCACCTTGTATCGTTGCGCCATGGGAAATGGCAAGAGCGGGAAGATTAAGAGGAAAAGCAGGACCATGTAGTGAAAAATGAAAGGGATAGGGAAATTGAATTAAACCATTAAGGTAAAATAGAAAATGCAAAGGGGACAGAGAATAAGAGAGGAAAAGGGTTAGACAGAGGAGAGCTAGGTAGATAGACAGGTAAAGTGAGAGCAATGTCTGTCGGGTTAGCCAAAGCTGTTTAAACTAAAGTTATGACAAGTTAAGGTTTTTTTGCCATTAGGTAAATCTATACGCTCTGATCTGTCGAAGCATCGTTGGTGTAAAACCTCTGCCACTAAATATTTTTACAGCAGCTTTCTCCTCAATGAGCCTACTACACCAACGCTTGGTACATATGTATATAAATGTTGGGTCTTGGGATCTTATACACTCAATCCCGAGTTTTCGTATTACAAGCCTGCCAGATACTCATCCGCAACTGCATGATATTGTTCCAGATCGCCAATCATCTCGTTGACGTCAGCAGTATGTTTCCATATTCCTTAGTTGTTGACTAAAACTTTTCCATTTCCTCCCAGGAAAAGGAAAAAACGCTCCCACAAAGGAAGTACAGACCGCATGCGTTATTTTACTGCATCTTACTTCATATTTCAGAGAGGCATTAATGTAGTATTTTTACATGATACTGAAAAAATCAATGCTGCAGATAAGTCAAGAAGCAAGACTTAAATTTGTGAGGGCGAGTATTGTCAAATGCGACTCCATTTTGTAATATTATTAAATCTAAGAATCATAAGAACAGTTCTCTCGAACACTCCCAGAGCCGCTTCATCTGCTGTTGTGATGGTCCATGCCTCTGCACCATATAGCAGACGGGTACAATAGATTATGATTTTCGTTTGCCGAGAGAGGGCTTTACTTTTCAATTGCCTACCAAGTCCAAAGTAGCATTTATTGGCAAGAGTGATTCTTCACTGGATTTTAGAGCTAATGTTGTTAATTGTCTTGAGGCTGGTTCCCAAATAAAAGAAGTCTTTTACTATTTCGAAATTATGGCTGCCAACATTTTCATTCAAGCGATAACTATGCAACTCTCAAACTATTGTTCGCATATGTCATTAATCCGATCTACCATTTAAGAATTATTGTGATTTGAAAAATTAGCTTCGATCACGGATCGTAACACGTAATACGTCCCAGGTACTTCGTTTTGTCCTCATTCACCATAAAACCCATCTTTTCCGCTTCTTTTTCCTGCTTGGAGTAAGCAGAACTTACAGCGCGGGTGTTCAGGCTGATGATAAAAATGTAATCAGCATACGCCAGTAATTGCACGCTTTTACAGACCATTGTTCCAGAGCAATTAAGTTCTACAGCTAGTATAATTTCCTAAACAATCAGATTAAAGATACGCACGATAGGGGGTCACCCTGTCTGAAATCTTGCTTAGTCGATGATATTGCTCAACGTGATTTTGCACAGCCGTATAAGTTTTGCGGGGAAATTAAATTCAGACATAGCGACATATAGGCCGCTCCTTTTCGTGCTGTCGAAGGAGGCTTTAAAATCGACGAAGGGGTGGTGTGTGTAAATGTTTTTCGCGGGTTTTTACCAAGATTTGCGCATTGTGTAAATCCGGTCGACGGTAAATTAACCAGGTCTGAAGCCGCATTGATAAGGTCCAATCAGCCGATTCACGGTGGGCTTCAATCTTTCTCACAATACATTTGACAGGACCTTATATGCGATACTAAGAAGGCTGGTTCCACGATATTTGGCGCAGTTTTCCGTATCTCCTTTCTTGTGGGTTGTGTAAAGAACACTTAGATTCCAATCGTCGGGCATGTACTCGTCCGACAATATTTTCAAAGAAGTTGATGCATGGGCCATGCCAACTCCTCGCGCCGTATTTGAATAGCTCCGCAGGCAATCCATCAGCGCCCGCGGCTTGTTTTTGTTTAAATCTGGTTATTTCTATTCCGACTTCGTCATAATCGGGTGGGGGGCATCATCCCTGTGCGGTACATCGCTGTCTCCACTTAGGATAGTAGAGGAGTGTTTCCTTCATAATGTAACTCCTGGCCATCGGTTACAAGGTCGCCGTTTTCTTTCTAACGGGCTTTTCCCCGGACTTAAAACCTTTCGTCTGTCGCGAAGTTTTTGGTAAAATTTGCGACGTCTCGCTTCCTTTTTCAACTCGCGGTAGCGTTCACACACCCTTCTTGTTGCGCTCGCTTTATATACAAATTTTTTTATTTTTTCATTGCAATTGACCCATAAAAATTACCTAAAAACAATCGTGATCGAAACTTTTTTTTTTTTAATCGCAATAGCTCTGAAATGGTGTATCGAATTAACGACATATCGCCTGTTTTATTGTAAACAGGTGTAGGTATTCAAAATTTTAACTTGTTGGGAAAACGCAAAAAAAGTTTTATTTTTTCATTCAACTTCATTACAAAAATTTAATTCAAATTCTTTTTTGTCCCTAGGAGTATTCTATGCTTGTGAACATAACTTCAACAGTCAACTCTTGTGAGGTATCTTAAAATCTCGAAAAACTTAGACAATTCACAGATTATTTTATTGTCTTATGGAGTATATTTTTAAAGGGCGAATTAATGGTGACTTATAACCATAAAGCCATAACCAGATAAAACAGCTGATCACACCTACCTTATGGAAATCAATGTAATCGAGTTAGCGTTATGGTATGGAACCATTAATCGATTACATTGATTTTCATAAGGTAGGTTCGATCAGCTGTTTTATCTGGTTATGGCTTTATGGTTATAAGTCACTATTAATTCGCCCTTAAGCACTACCCCTGTCAACACTACAATGTGTTGTATGGTGTACTTAAATCCGTAAGAAGAGCAATCAGCAAAAAGCGTACAAAATCTAAATTTATGCAACCGCAAATGCTTTTATTGTTGCTTACCATTTTTTACGTTGTTTTTTTTTTGTTTAATTTTGTTTCGAAAATTCTTTAAAATTCGGATGTATTACTAATGTGACCAAGTTATTATTTACTAACATATGTCAGGGGATACACTTGCCCTGCGGCAGTCGTCCTAGAACCAGAAGATGTTTCTCCGAAGCGAGCCGGATTCATATACATATTGTAACGAATTTACTGTAATTCCGCTTATTCCAAATGTTCTGCTAACGTTCGAATCGCTGAACTGTTGAATAAATAACTCCAATATTGAATAATGCAAAAATGGCCTTTATTAAAGTACTTCACAATAATACTTATACTTCGCAACTAATAGCTTGCTTAAACCAAACTGATCGTCGTGCCTCTACTGTTTCTTCCTTTTATACTCGGTGATTTCTGGTTCGCATACTTCTAGGCGCTTCCAGAATTTACTTAGTTACTGCTATAAAATTATAACTACAGATGCACGTGTATAGCTTCTCATATGCGCCTGTATATGTGAGTGACACTTACACAGATAATTGCCTACTTCTGGGAGCATCTCAGATAAGATATATGCATGTGTTTGTGCGTCTCTTCTCCGCTGCTCGTATGACATATGGGTAGACATGATTGATTTGTTGATGTGCATACGAGTCACTGCTTAGTATCGGCTTAGAGATGATAGTATCCCTTTTGTGTTGCTAATATTCGTCACACTGCCCTCCACCTAAGTCTGATCGTCCCGATCAGACAAATTTCCTGATCTAAACGCCGCTAGCATCTCCAAATGTACCACTCTTCTACTTCGTGGTTTCCCAATGGTTTGTATTCGGTAGATGGTATCACTGATCTTCTTCACAACTTTGTACGGACCTTCCCAACTGCACCGAAATTTGGATGGAAAACCTTTCCGCCGGTGAGGGTTGTATAACAGTACCAAATCTCCCTCCCGGAAACCTTCCGAATTATTGTTCTTGTCGTACCTGTGTTTCATCTTACTACTCAGTACCCTGGGCCGTTCCCTCACACTCTGTTCTTTGGCCAATGAAGAACTACTTCGCAGAGTTTGATCTTGACGGATTTACTTTGCATCATCAGTATCGTCTTGACGTTTCACAACAGTAGTACGCGCTGGCTTGAAACCACCTTGCATCCTATTGGGGTTTGTCAATGCCAGTGTTTCTCTCGCAGGTACTTTTGATTTCGCTTTATTTGGCCCAATCGATCCATCAACCTTTACGTTTGACTTTCGTGGTCTTTCGAGTCTTCTCCACCAGTACTCGATTTCTGCTGACCCCGCTTTCTCCAAACTAAAGTTAACTGGTATATCCTGGTTCTTATAGCGCATAATCTTTCTCCGCATATCGATCCTGATGTATTGGTGAACTAAGAAGTCCACTCTCAATATGACTTCATCAACAATCTCCGCCACAATGAATTTGTGTAGAACCATGACCTTTGCAATTAATACCTCACATACCACTTCTCCTTGGACTTGATTATACTCGCCAGTGACCGTACGCAAGCTTGCTCCAGGTAATGGCTTTACTCTCCTATTGACCAAATCAGATCGGATTAAGGAATGAGATGCGCCCGTATCTACAGTCAGTACACGTTCTTTGCCATCGACATTCCCTCTGACGGTAAGATTGCTTGATTTCCTTCCAATTTGCGACACAGATATCACAGGACATTCAATAGCTGGGGCAAGTTTTCGATCTTTACATCTGACTCGCTCTTGCTTATATCCTCCAGCTTTGCGTTTACGGCCACCCAAGTTGGAACTACCAGGACCGGTGCTGCAATGACGATTAATGTGACTTGGGTTACCCCACTTGAAACATTTGATTGCACCATTATTCTTCTGTTGCGTTCCTTTTAAATCTTCTAAAATTACGTCTACCCACTCTGGCCTTTCTACTTCCACACGGCGTGCTTTGAAAACTGGCTTACACAGAAGCGACGCTGTTTCCTGAATCAGAGCATGTGATACCGTTTCTGCGAATGTTGGCTTTGGGTTTGCTCGCTTTGTTTCGACGTCCCGTATGCCATTTATAAAGCTCTAAATCTTTACCCTTTCAGTGTATTCCACGGGTGCGTCCGCATTCGCTAAATGTGCCAGCCTTTCAACATCCGACGCAAACTCTTGCAATGTTTCACCAGGCCTCTGGAAGCGGTTCAGTAACTCCATTTGGTATATCTGTTTCCTATGCTCAGTTCCGTATCGTCTCTCTAGAGCGCCCATCAATGCTTCATAAGAGTTCCGTTCGCCCTCTGGAATGGTTTGTAAAATCTCAGCTGCAGGCCCTTTCAACGCCATGAACAGTGCAGCAACTTTATCTGCAGCATTCCAGTTGTTCACTGTTACGGTCTTCTCAAATTGTAGCTTTAAGACCTGGAAAGGAACAGAACCGTCAAATGATGGAGTTTTTACCTTTGGATTAGACGTTGAAGTGACTGGGCGGTTCAATTGTAATTCCTGGATCCTATATTTCAAAGCATCCATCTCTGTCTCTATTTTATCCTGTCGACCACTGAAGCCTTCATGAAACTGGGTTAGTTTTTCTTCCATATGCGCTTCCAGTTTCGATGATATACGGACTTCCTGCTCTTCTAGTTGTGTGGAGATCTGAAATGATATCTGTGCTGAAATTTGTGCCGACATTTCGGAAATACGCGTCTCCTGTGCTTCAATCTTAGATGTTATGCATGTCTCTTGAGATTCCAGTTGGGATGCCATATATGTCTTCTGTTCTTCCAGTTGAGTTTCCATCTTGGATGTAATCTGTGTCGACATTTCTGACATATGTGTTTCTTGTGCTTCAATCTTCGATTTTATACGTGTCTCCTGTGATTCTAGTTGTTTTTCCATCTTGGATGTTACTGTCGACGTTTGTGCAGATATTGCAGCTAATATTGTGTTCAAGTCTGTGTTCGCCATTGTCTGCGGTGTTTCGTTTTTCTCCTCAATTTTTGTTGTTGTATCGTCGCCATCAAGATGAAAGACATACTCTTCCACGTCTGCCTGAAGTTCGAAATTATTGCCGGTTGTATTCAATCCACGGCTCTCCAACTCCTTCAATTGCAGGATCTTCAATTCAATAACTACAGATGCACGTGTATAGCTTCTCATATGCGCCTGTATATGTGAGTGACACTTACACAGATAATTGCCTACTTCTGGGAGCATCTCAGATAAGATATATGCATGTGTTTGTGCGTCTCTTCTCCGCTGCTCGTATGACATATGGGTAGACATGATTGATTTGTTGATGTGCATACGAGTCACTGCTTAGTATCGGCTTAGAGATGATAGTATCCCTTTTGTGTTGCTAATATTCGTCACACTGCCCTCCACCTAAGTCTGATCGTCCCGATCAGACAAATTTCCTGATCTAAACGCCGCTAGCATCTCCAAATGTACCACTCTTCTACTTCGTGGTTTCCCAATGGTTTGTATTCGGTAGATGGTATCACTGATCTTCTTCACAACTTTGTACGGACCTTCCCAACTGCACCGAAATTTGGATGGAAAACCTTTCCGCCGGTGAGGGTTGTATAACAGTACCAAATCTCCCTCCCGGAAACCTTCCGAATTATTGTTCTTGTCGTACCTGTGTTTCATCTTACTACTCAGTACCCTGGGCCGTTCCCTCACACTCTGTTCTTTGGCCAATGAAGAACTACTTCGCAGAGTTTGATCTTGACGGATTTACTTTGCATCATCAGTATCGTCTTGACGTTTCACAACAGTAGTACGCGCTGGCTTGAAACCACCTTGCATCCTATTGGGGTTTGTCAATGCCAGTGTTTCTCTCGCAGGTACTTTTGATTTCGCTTTATTTGGCCCAATCGATCCATCAACCTTTACGTTTGACTTTCGTGGTCTTTCGAGTCTTCTCCACCAGTACTCGATTTCTGCTGACCCCGCTTTCTCCAAACTAAAGTTAACTGGTATATCCTGGTTCTTATAGCGCATAATCTTTCTCCGCATATCGATCCTGATGTATTGGTGAACTAAGAAGTCCACTCTCAATATGACTTCATCAACAATCTCCGCCACAATGAATTTGTGTAGAACCATGACCTTTGCAATTAATACCTCACATACCACTTCTCCTTGGACTTGATTATACTCGCCAGTGACCGTACGCAAGCTTGCTCCAGGTAATGGCTTTACTCTCCTATTGACCAAATCAGATCGGATTAAGGAATGAGATGCGCCCGTATCTACAGTCAGTACACGTTCTTTGCCATCGACATTCCCTCTGACGGTAAGATTGCTTGATTTCCTTCCAATTTGCGACACAGATATCACAGGACATTCAATAGCTGGGGCAAGTTTTCGATCTTTACATCTGACTCGCTCTTGCTTATATCCTCCAGCTTTGCGTTTACGGCCACCCAAGTTGGAACTACCAGGACCGGTGCTGCAATGACGATTAATGTGACTTGGGTTACCCCACTTGAAACATTTGATTGCACCATTATTCTTCTGTTGCGTTCCTTTTAAATCTTCTAAAATTACGTCTACCCACTCTGGCCTTTCTACTTCCACACGGCGTGCTTTGAAAACTGGCTTACACAGAAGCGACGCTGTTTCCTGAATCAGAGCATGTGATACCGTTTCTGCGAATGTTGGCTTTGGGTTTGCTCGCTTTGTTTCGACGTCCCGTATGCCATTTATAAAGCTCTAAATCTTTACCCTTTCAGTGTATTCCACGGGTGCGTCCGCATTCGCTAAATGTGCCAGCCTTTCAACATCCGACGCAAACTCTTGCAATGTTTCACCAGGCCTCTGGAAGCGGTTCAGTAACTCCATTTGGTATATCTGTTTCCTATGCTCAGTTCCGTATCGTCTCTCTAGAGCGCCCATCAATGCTTCATAACAGTTCCGTTCGCCCTCTGGAATGGTTTGTAAAATCTCAGCTGCAGGCCCTTTCAACGCCATGAACAGTGCAGCAACTTTATCTGCAGCATTCCAGTTGTTCACTGTTACGGTCTTCTCAAATTGTAGCTTTAAGACCTGGAAAGGAACAGAACCGTCAAATGATGGAGTTTTTACCTTTGGATTAGACGTTGAAGTGACTGGGCGGTTCAATTGTAATTCCTGGATCCTATATTTCAAAGCATCCATCTCTGTCTCTATTTTATCCTGTCGACCACTGAAGCCTTCATGAAACTGGGTTAGTTTTTCTTCCATATGCGCTTCCAGTTTCGATGATATACGGACTTCCTGCTCTTCTAGTTGTGTGGAGATCTGAAATGATATCTGTGCTGAAATTTGTGCCGACATTTCGGAAATACGCGTCTCCTGTGCTTCAATCTTAGATGTTATGCATGTCTCTTGAGATTCCAGTTGGGATGCCATATATGTCTTCTGTTCTTCCAGTTGAGTTTCCATCTTGGATGTAATCTGTGTCGACATTTCTGACATATGTGTTTCTTGTGCTTCAATCTTCGATTTTATACGTGTCTCCTGTGATTCTAGTTGTTTTTCCATCTTGGATGTTACTGTCGACGTTTGTGCAGATATTGCAGCTAATATTGTGTTCAAGTCTGTGTTCGCCATTGTCTGCGGTGTTTCGTTTTTCTCCTCAATTTTTGTTGTTGTATCGTCGCCATCAAGATGAAAGACATACTCTTCCACGTCTGCCTGAAGTTCGAAATTATTGCCGGTTGTATTCAATCCACGGCTCTCCAACTCCTTCAATTGCAGGATCTTCAATTCACTCCGCTTTGCAGGGTCCTTGGCGCACTCGAAATCTTCGGAATTTATTCAACAATTCCTCTTCTGGCACCAATTGTAACGAATTTACTGTAATTCCGCTTATTCCAAATCTTCTGCTAACGTTCGAATCGCTGAACTGTTGAATAAATAACTCCAATATTGAATAATGAAAAAATGGCCTTTATTAATGTACTTCACAATAACACTTATACTTCGCAACTAATAGCTTGCTTAAACCAAACTGATCGTCGTGCCTCTACTGTTACTGCCTTTTATACTCTGTGATTTCTCGATCGCATACTTCTAGGCGCTTCCACAATTTACTTAGTTACTGCTATAAAATTATAACTACAAATGCACGTGTATAGCTTCTCATATGCGCGTGTATATGTGAGTGACACTTGAATTACAAAAACATTCATCGAAAGTCTTTAGGAACCCTGCACAGGGGAAAATCCTTGGTTGGATATGACGTGAATACATATCGTCGCTGCGCTATCGAAAACAGTTATGTATTTTTTTTTAAATTTTTTTATTGCATATTATAGAGAGCCCTATTTCTGCAAATACGGTTTTTTATATCTCTTTTGGTTTAGAAGTGATCGAAAACAGCTATGTGCTCGCAGTACTAGAAGTACTCTGAAAAACGGTTATGTACTTACTTGCTTATAATTTTTTTAATCGCTAGCTAAAGTGCTTTTATTTCAATGTAAAAATAATTACAACCCATCTCGCTTCCCAAAGCAGCCGGTTCTATAAACCGGAGCGACTCGCGATTTTTCCCGACCAAGGGCTGTCATTTCAGTGTAACCCCATTTAATTTGTTGCGTCCCTCCCACAAATTTTCATCCTCCCAGCAGATCCTTGCAGCGGGATTGCGCCATATTCTCCTGCTCCGAGAGGGTATCGAATTCAATCCGGGACCTGTACCTGACCCCGGTCGAGAAAAATTGTTTCTTTTTAGGACGGTGACACACTTGTCAGTGTGTCACGTGCAAGGGATGGTTGAATCGGACAGGATGTTCTGGGCTAGACCCCAAAACCCGACGTCCTCGTATCTTTTATAAATCTTTTGTCGCTCCTTGCTGTTCACGCCCAAGGGCGTCCCGTAGTCTGCGCCTTAGCGCCCTACTACCTTCTAGCAGCCCCACTGCTCAGCAAGCCACAACAAGTGCCCGCTGCTGCTCGCGCCCTACGGAGCCACCAGCTCATACGCCCGCTCCTACTCATAAGTACAATCTCTGTAGTAGAGTCGGTAGCAATGCCGAGCATCAGCCCCCGCCCCGTTTTCTTCTCACCCTCTGCTCTACACTAGCATTCGAGTAGGTCAGGAAAACAGATTCTTAGTCCCTACCACCATTTGCACAGAATATATATGTTTGCGACATCTGGCCAATGCGGCTCCAGCCTTGGACGGTGCCACTTTCCTAGATGCTCTGGTCTCAGCGACAGCAACCTCCGAAGGGATTCATCGCGCCATGCTGTCAGGCCGCAAACCCAACTACACCGGGTACCCAAATGCTTACCCAGGGACGTCCAGTGCTAGGGCCACAACAGAAATTGCGTATTGGCCTCCCTCAACTCAGGCGTAGTCACATATCACTTACCCGTTACACTTCAGAATTTTGCAGTTAAACTGTAATGGGTTAACTGGGAAGATCACGGAGATAGTTGATTTAATGAAACGGCATAACGTCCGCATTGCAGCGATCCAAGGGACCAAACACACAGCAAGATCTGCTCTGCAGACCTGCTCTGGACATATAGTCCACAGAAAAGATCTCGAGGGCGGAAGTGGAGGCGATCTCGCGTTTATCATATACCACTCAGTGCAATATAATCTATTTGATCCCGACATCGGCATCACGCTACCGACTGCCTTACACCCTAAAATCTTGGGTGTGACGTTCGATGAGGCTCTACATTTTGGAGAGCGTGCAACCGCAATTGTATCGAATATCTAGAGCCGTAATAAAATCCTCAAATCTCTTGCCGGCAGCACTTGGGGTAAAGATAAACAAACCCTTACTACTTACAAAGCAATTGACCGGCCGATTGCATGCTACGCGTCGCCGATATGGTCGCCAAGCCTAAAGGTTATACTCACTGGAAGAAAATACAGGCCTGCCAATTCTGCCTTCAGAACCACTACGGGCTGTCTTCGTATGTCCCCAGAACACCACGTAGGTGAGGTGAGAGTACTCCTTATTAGGAAGAGAAATGAAATGCTAAACAAACAGTTTCTGTTGAATACCCAGAAACCTGGGCCCCCAACAGACATCTGATTGATGAAGCTACACCTCCGAGTGGCTTAAGGGGTGATCTCCGCAAGCATTATGAGGAAATACGGCAAAAATTTCATACATTTCCCTACCGCCAGAAGCAAATTTGAATCGTGTTTGAAAGCAGCTATGTGCTATAAAACGGCGCAAATATTTATAACGTCGTAATGGGTTAAAAAACATGATTTTTTCCTTCACACATCAATAACATACTTCCCATAAAATATTTCAAAAATACATTTGCAAAATTTTGCAAATGGACACCAGAAATAAGTTTTTTTGATCTCCTGAAAAGTTATTGAAAAACACATAACTGTTTTTGTTAGCGCAGCGACGATATAGCTATAGTTTTAACAAAGACATGTTTCAATTTGTTTAAGAACAAATCAAATATATGTACATGTATAATGGAAATAGCAACAACGATGGACATGGTGGAATAACCAGGTGAAGTAAGCCGTAAATTGTCTTGTTTTAAATTTTTCTTTGTTCTGTCATCGGGCTATCTGAAAATATTGCACCAATGTAGTCCCCGCAAAAGTGTTGTTTTTTGCATTCTTCAGCAGTAAAATATGCCACTTTTAGTACTTTTTTCACATAAACTATTAGCTGAATATGGATGGAGAGATTAAGATATTCATCTTTTGGGGTTTTTACCCGGATTTAAAACAATAGGAGTAGAAAAATAATTGCCACGTAACGCCAGTACAAAAGGGAATAGTTAGGCCTAGTACGAGTTTAAATTACTGCTAGGTTTGGTTAGGTTGAACTGTCCGGTCCATGAGGACCACACATAGACTGAATAAGTCCGTAGTGTTACCAGAAGTTTGTTTTAACGACCAAACTGAAAAACCCTATCAAAAATCAAGACCTATGTTATAAAATAACTCCGTCCTCTTAGCAAATACTAGGAGCTTCCTAGGAATTAAGCCACTTGCTGCTTCTAGATCTGACAGCTGTATCACTCCTAATAGCTGGAGTCTTAGCCTAACAAGCGCAGGGCACGAGCACAGAACGTGCTCGATCGTTTCCTCCTCCAGCCCGCACTTCCTACATCTGCTATCACCGACCAAGCTTAATTTAAGGGCATGTGACGCCAAATGGCAGTGTCCAGTCAGAAAACCCATCATGAGTCTTCAGTCCTCTATTTTTAGCGATAGAAGCGACTTTGTTAGTCTAAGGTTGTAAGACCTACATATAATATTCGACACTTTACAGCCCCGCGCTTGAACCCACGCTTTCCTGCTTGGTCGATCATGTGCACCTCTCGCCTTCGCTCAATCTCGCCCCGTCTAATTGGAGCGTCTACGGAAGTTCAAGGAATGCGCCCATTTTAGCTAGTTCATCCGCTTTTTCATTCCCATCTATTCCCATATGCCCTGGGACTCAATATAGATATATGTATCTTCTCCCTGCCGCGATTCTCTCCAGGGACTGCTTACACTCTAACACGCATTTAGATGCTGTGCTATGCGAGATTATTTCCTTAATTGTTGCTTGACTCTCAATATGAAAGTCAACACGATTGCAGCTTAGGCTATTCTCTTCCAGGGTTTCTACTGCTTTGGTTACGGCTACTATTTCCGCTTGGAAAACGATACAGTAATCCGGCAGCCTGTAGGATCTGATTATTTCCGGATCAGCACAGTATACCGCAGACTCTACTCCTCCCACTACTTTGGAGCCATCTATGTACACATGTATCGCCTCGTCCGCCATTTGAGCACCCTTGCGCCAACCATCCACCTCTATTGTGGCCTTAAGATCCCCTCGAAGCGCAGATAGGGAATCAGGTAACTTACTAAATTACTGCTAGCTTTGAAAAAAATGAAAAACTCATATTAACTGAGCAGCACTTCAGCTCAAGCTTTCACTCAAAAACAGAACAAAATATATACGTAAAGAATTTACGTCAGTTATTGAGTTGAACGTTACTGCCTTTCGCTGCACAAAATGGGTTTCGGGTTCGACTACTGATGTCGTTATGATGAAAAGTTTAACAAACCCATATGTAATTGAAAGGAATACTCTCAAATGTGTTTATCACTTAAAATTCCTACAAATTTCCAGCAGCTTTATTTGTCGGAAGTTAGACATATGTCCTTTTAATAAGTTATACAAACTTTATCAAAAGATCCACTAAAAACTCTTGACAGTTGAATTCATAATGTATTTACCAATTTTACCAAATCATTATATACCAATATATGTGAGGGGATAGACGGCCGTAGCGGCAATCGGGTTTATACCAGAAGATGCTAGTACCGAAGCAAGCCCGATTCATGTATTGCAAATAACAATAAATATCATAACATTCCTCCAAATTTGAAGGGTCTGATTTTTAAGTTAAAGCAGCAACAGAGACAACAGTAACAATGTTTATCATAAGAATTTAGAATACCATTGTTTTATTGAAACTGTTACATATATAAGTTATAATACGAAAGTTTTGGTGTTCTTGTTGCAGGAATGACAAAAACATTCCTCGAAAGCCTTGGTGTGTGAATTTAATTTTACAGAAGAGCAGTAAAGCTTATTTTACACCCTTTTTTCTTAAGGAATTTTTTTAATGATAGATTAAAGAAATCTTTTTTTCTAAATATTTTAGAACATTAATTGTGTATATATAAAAAAATGCACCTGTTTTTCCGCCGATAGTCGCTTTGTATAAATGAAAGGGCTTAATGCAGTTCAGATTAAATTTAACCGTTATTTTACAAAATTGGCATTCAAAAATGAAAGTAATAATTTTCTTGGATGGAGCTGGATGGACTGTTGTGTGATAATTCAATACTTAACAATTACAACATTGTATATGATGAACTTCGTAAGGTTGACTTAAAAATTGTATTCAACTATCCTGAAAAAAAAGCGCGTGACATTCTAAGGCGGCACGAATCTTTTGAAAATCTTTGCATCGACTTCAAAAATGGTTGTGATGTTATTTATAACCATCTTTCCTTTTTAAAATCGGTTCATTACCGCGCCCATTTTCTATATAAAAATGAAAAATAAAAATTCGAGATCTGTGGCATCTGCCACTTTTTCGCATGTATTTGGCGATGATAAAAGTACCTACATACATACATATATTGTCCATAAAAATACATTTACACAGCAATTTCAGATATTAATTAATAAAGTGGGGGCGTTCGACTTCGCTGTCTCCCGAAATATTTTCATATCCAGGTCAAAGTTTAAACAATAAAGGATCCATAAAGTTACATCACTCTCACCCGATCGAACAATATGGCACTGACAGAAAGTTTCGAGCCCGGGTGAAATTTCTGTCAGAACAAAAAGGGCGACCAGGCGACTAATACTACTGTGAAAAATAAAAATCCCAGCAGACATTCGGAGACTTAAAAGAATAAGAAAGGTGGCCTAAATTGGAGCGTTTACGGTATGTATGAGCGCATTTTGGAGTCCGAAATTTCCCTTCTTGCGATGGTCGTCCGATATGAGGGTAATTTCATGTATCATATGCATATTTGATAGGAAACCCTTAACATAAACTGAATAAGAAAGCAGTACGATAAATTGCATAGCTACAAAAAAAATTTGGCGGATCTGGTAATGCAAATGATATATTATTATATAACTTCAAAAAGCGGAAGTAAAACTCGTGACCTACCGGTTTTTGAGGTTTGCGCAGACTAGGGTTCCGCTAGACCGATTCTGATAGCGGACTCGTATTCGCGGTCTCATGGCTTAAACAGATACAATACGTCACTTAGTTGGTGGACAGGTAATAAACTGACAGCTGAGTTGGCTGTTCATTTTAGGCTCGGGTTTTCAGTGCGAGTTTAAACTCCAGTCAAAGCTGACAGTCATTAACCTTGCCACTTTGTTCGATAATATAAAATTTTGCTGCTCATCTCAGCTTAAGCGGCCGAAGTGGCTGGGTTAAATTCCAGCAAGCTTTGACTGAAGTTTAAACCCGCACTGGAAAACCGGAGCTTAATGGTAAGTTTCAGACAGGCAACGTACCAGTCATTCCAACAGTGTGTTAAATTATGTATGCAATGCTATTGGCTGACAAATTATTATTATTTTTATAATGGAATCTGCAATCTTATTCCTACAATTTCCACGGACGTCATGACCGTAGCAGATTGTATTCTAGTTTAATTTCGAATCGTTCTACAGCTAGAAGCTATACTTAACCCAAGCCATATCCTATGTAAATAAATCTATATGGGGTCTAGACAAGTGCCAGTATGGGAAACGTATGTTTGCCGTATATTTCGCAGCGAGCGTAGATTTTATCCTTTTTATTGGCCAAACGTCAAATTCTGTGTAGCTGTTATAAGGTGCATGTATTGTTTTTCTAGATTATTTCAAATTGTGGTTGGATATACATACAAATATCTAATATATAAGGTTCTATATAGATGCTGAATGATCTATTCTAGTTTTGCTAGAAATTTCTATCCAGAAAACCATTTCTTCATTTTTCTAAATTACACTATGTACTGGCTGGATGGAAAGCTTTATCTGTTTGGGTAGAAAATTCTATTTAGGCCATTGTTGCCCGGGTATAAAGTTCTGTGTAGGTTCCAAATGCAGATTTCCTCTTTATTGTAGAAGCTGGCTAGGTAGTTATAGACGCAGTCTGGATACAAAATTCTGTATTGACCATTAAATGGTCGGTTTGAGTACTCTGTCAAAGGGTTTTTATTTTCGAACGTTGCAGCATGATGTTCAGTGAGGCTTTGAATTATCACACTGCACAGAGTAGGTACAATTGAAGAGGAAAAGAACCTGTTGCCAAATTTCAAAATCAAAAATCATCACTGCTTAAAGAAAAAAGATGTGTATAGTGTGGCCCATTTAATGTACGTGGTCTTTATATATTTTTATCATGCAGTACCTGCAAAGTACTGACAAACACTCAAGTGGCTACCTCACCGGTGGCAACCTAGGAAAACTTGGACATACAACATATCTGGTGCCATCCGTAAAAAATATTAACAAATTATTAATGGTCCTTATATGCTTTCTTTGGAAGAGCCATGTTATTAAAGGCTAGAAGAAAGTCTTTTGGTCTGACTGTTTTAATAGAAGTTTCTGAAATAACTTTTATTTTGATACGATGATGCCGTATCCCATCTCAGCACAGCGGAAACCTTAAGGCATAATTTACGGGGCTTGGTTTATAAGAAAAACTAGTCAAGTACGCTTAGGCACACTTGCACATCAAGTTATTTTTTTTTAGCTCAGAGGTAATCTAAAAAATTTGTCAAAAATGTATGAGTATATCCCCTCCTGTCAAGTTAACTCTGAGCTCTGAGTTAAAAAGATTACTTGCCTTTCTGCAAATGGGCCTTAGTTATTTAATATTTTTTAATTTTACCGACAATTCTAATCTCTCCAGTAAAATACTTACATTCTACATACTTACTCTTTGTATTTATTTGAAATCATAATATCAATTTCAGTTAATTTTTGAATAATACTTTGGGCAGGTACGTAAAAAGATTGGATATATATTGGTGTGATAACCTTCAACACGTAATGAATTTTCTTTCCCCCAACTTCCACAAATCTTATTAAAAATTCGAGGATTTATAGGTAATCCTGAGAACTCATTTATGTTTATTATTTAAATTACCTACGTATATTGGTACAGTTTTCTAAACAACACAAAGTTTAATATCAAAATGCATACACCAGTACAATAAATAAGCTACATCGTGATCCACCCCTATTATCGATTTTTCTCAAAAACAGAAATGACATAAAACCTTCAGGGGTATGTGGGACAGCTTGAATTGCCTTATGCAATTACCCAGCAGCGGGGAGAAAAGAACTATATAATAATAATAATAATAACGGGAGCAGGCGCTCGGATCTGTTAGGGGGTTGAAAAATGTAAGGTATTTACATATGTATATACATATACCTACATATGTACGTGTGTTTGTATTCTCCTGTGTAATGAGGAACATCAGCCGCAGCGTGTCTACGAATGCATTTGCCAACAAAAGTAACTACCGACAATAGAAGGGAGAATTGAATCAAGTTATTGAGTTTATGGCGAGATCCCCTCACAAAACTCGTCGTCGGCTGGCTTATTGCACTCTTGTAACACAACGCATGCGTTATGTTTCATGATTCTAGTTGACAATGACAGCTGCAAACGAATAACCTCCAAAGCATACAAAAATGCTTGAAAAAAAACCTTAACTTCCATCACCATACATACAGAAGAACATATGTGTATGTACATACAATAGAGGGGCGAATAAGAATAGTGGTCCCAGTGGCATTAATATTGGCAAGCAAGCGATTACGTCGTAAATACACACACGCACACACGGTCGTTTGAAGTACAAGGGTTCCATATAATACGGCAGACCAGATCGAGAAACTTTCGGCACAGAGGGTGGTGAACACTCTCCCACATATGGACATTACATACGTACATATGTGCTACATATGTATATATATGCACGTGTGTTGCTAGAATCCTATTTTATGTTATATCGTATGGGAATGGAAGTCAACATCGCGGTTGCCGCACATTATATTTACCAAACTTCGTAATTGAAAAATCCAAAACTATGAAAAGGGACCAACATTTTTAACATTCCAAAGCATTAACATCACCATCATTTATTGGTGCGTTTCATAACAAGTCACGCCAATTTGGAGCACCAAGGGAGAAATAGAATGTTCAACGTCATTTCAAACCTCTCCCGAAAACGGGGAAGCACCCCAATGGTGTTATTATTCGGAATTGGCAAATGGTGGTAGTGATTTATCGCTAGAAAAAATAAAACAGAAGTCATCCTTCATCTGCCTCTCACAACTCAGTCGAGGTGTCCCCCCCATTCATCTACTGCCATATAAAATAATTGAACTCAAAATTAAGATTTCTTTTTGATTTCATGATCTAACACCTACCTAATTCCATTTTGCTCAGACTTACAGAATACTGACCGAAATCGAACATTTTTAGAGTAAAATGAAAATTTAGGGTTCACGACAAATTAGGTTCATCCGTATATTCCTCTTCATAAATCGGCCATGCCGTCAAGTACATTACCAGATATAGTTTTTCAAAAGAATTTTACTTATATAAAGTTTCCCAAATTTTTTCCTCACTTTCTTTTCTTTTCTTTTTTTTCTTTTCTTTTCTTCTCGTTTCTTTTATTTCTTTTCTTTTCCTCCTCTCTTTTTAATACTGGACCGCTGAGCCTGCCTTGTCGGGCAGATAGTCATACGAGCAAGGTGAACGACTCAATATCTAATTTTAATATGATAAAGGGTAACGACGATAAGGGGAAGACTGGGTCGCAAGCCAACGACGACAAAAACGAATTAAGCGATGCGTCGGACTTGGAGAGCGAGAGTAGCGGAGAATCAATGAACTCCGTGTTGGGAAAGCATACAAATGCAAACAGAGAAGTAGAGTGGAGAAGGGTACGGAGCAGAGGAAGTAAGAGGGTTCTGTCGAAGTACCGTGCAGCACTAAGGTTTGTCCAACGTTTGGGAGCATTTCTCGACCCAACGGAACTGAAGATCGAGCGCTTGAAATAGGCTCGTGAGGCGGTAGAAGTAGTTTGAAGATAGTTCAAGAGGTTTGCTGCGAGAAACCCGCGGTACTGCAACCGGCACGAGGAGGAAGAAGCGTTGAACGGCAGGATAAAGAGGCAACGTTCTGCGGAAGGCGACAAGAGGCAGAATGGACTCAGTACCAGAGCCGCGAGGCAGGGCAGCCGCATAGACAAGACAAGTAGGCCAGCTGTAGGACAGATGGGCCCCAATAGCGAGGCAGCAACTACCTCGGAAGCAACAACCTCGAAAGCTGCAAGTCAGAGGAGAGGGCATTAAAAGTGGTGATGTGCCAACCACGAAAGTAGGAGGTAAGCCGAAGGGAGATAACGCTAAGACTACGGCTTTCTCGGACGTGCAAACACTCCGGCTATTTCCGAGAAGATAAATGATGTGGCAAAATAGTCACTGACTGTGGCACTGCTTGATTCTTTCGGACAGATGACTACTGAAAGGTGGAGATCTGTATAAAGGGAGCTTATTTGCTTAATGTTTAAGATGATACGGGAACAACCACGTAAACCCCTGGTGTGAAGATGATAGCGTCCGCATAGCAAGCATGCTGAGGCTGGAGGAAGTGGTTCCAAACCTCCAATGACAAGGCACGAACGCGAAGTTCGAGGTGGTGGATAAAGTGCAAATCCCCGCGGTACCAAAAGTTAAAGTATGGATACCATGCGTGATGAAATCGAAGAACTGCGTGAGACTTCTGCAGAGTCAGAATCCGAATAGACCAACACGGGATTGGAAGGTACTTACTGTATCTCAGCCTACATCTTCCAAATAAACAAGCAGGCTAAGGATATATTGTACACGCAATGTGGCAAAATGTCCTGGGGTACAGGCGAAATTTACATGCGACTCAGGAAAAGCAGAAGGATAACAATCCTTACACGCTAGAAGTGGGCGAAGTCGAAAAGGACCTCCTCGCACGGATGTACACCCAGCACAGCATTTACGCCCCAGGCAAATAAGTATCGAATCGAAATTTGCTAGAAGTGGTAGATGCTGAAGAGGGCCTCGAAAGCCTTTAACCAAAAGAGCAAGAGGAGAACGAAGACCTCACTACTTAAAGAGGGAGGAAAAGGTCAACGAACTGGACGAAATTTCTGAAACAAAACTGGGACAACCCAAAGAGGTCGCCAATGTGGAGGAACTGGAGGAGTCCAATTATTTAATAATAAAGACACTTTGACTGCGTATAACAGAGCTTGCCATCTGAGAAGATTCAGAGGAAAAGTAAAGCCACCATGGTGGAGCAATGTGCTGAGTTTTCTAAGAAGAGAGGCAAAAGAAATGTTTAACCTGGCAAAGACCGCGGTAAGTGAAGCGTGCCCGGTCGAGTATAGGGATCTGTTGATGATCTACAAGCCTGAAATTTCCAGGGCTAAGAAATTCTCATGGAAAAAAGTCTGTCCTAGCAAGGGGAAATACATTCGAAAGTATGGGGACGGGGAAAAGCATGTGTACATTGGATCCCAGGGCATATGGGAATAGATGGGAATGAAAAAGCTGATGGGCTAGCTAAAAAGGGCGCATTCCTTGAAGCTTGCTCCGTAGATGTCCCAATTAGATTGGGCGAGATTAAGAGAAAGCAAGAGGTGCACATGATCGACTAAGCGGGAAAGGCGTGGGTCCAAGCGCGGGGCTACAAAGTATCGAAGATTATGTGAAGGTCTTACAAGAAAGAAAGAAAGCTTCTAGTCTTTGCCAAGAGGACGGAATTATTTTATAACATAGGTCCTGGTTTTTGATAGAGTTTTTAGCTTGGTCGTTAAACAAACTTCTGGCAACACTACAGACTCATTCAGTCTATGTGAGGTCCTCATGGACCGGTCAGTTCAGCCTAACCTTACCTTACTTTATTTTATTTCATACATTCGCAAATATTAATAGTCCTGCAGGCCTACCATTTAATAAAAGAAAATTATTGTGTGTGGCCGCCGTGGTGTGATGGTAGCGTGCTCCGTCTACCACACCGAAGATCCTGGACTCATGTCCCGGACAAAGCAACATCAAAATTTAACAAACAAGTTTTTCAATAAGAAGAAAATTTGTCTAAGCAGAGTCGACGCTGGGCAGGGCTTGGCAAACACTCCGAGTGTATTTCTGCCATGAAAAGCTCTAGTGAAAACTCATCTACCTGCCAAATGCCGTTCGGAGTCGGCATAAAAGCAGTAGGTCGCCTCCCGCCAATTTGTAGGAAAAGTTAAAAGAAGCACGACGCAAATTGGAAGAGAAGCTCGGCCTAAAATCTCTTCGAAGGTTATAGCGCCTTACATTTATTTTTTTATTTATTGTGAAAGGCGTCTATATGTAGAAGATGAACAGACTTTATTTATTTTGATTAAGTGTTTTCTTTTTTTCATTTCATTTCATTTCTGTTTATTTTGTTTTTTTTTTTTTTGTTTTAGTTTAGTATATTTAATTTTCTTTTATTTTGTTAACTAACGAAGTAGTACACAAAACGGTTGCAATCAACAAAACGAATAAGTATTTCAGCTTTAATATTCTCGTTTGTTTTTGTAAATGCTTTGAATATTAGCAAAGAAAACTACACATTTACTCATATTTGATGACTCTACCACTATACTTCCAACAAAATAACTATGTTTACCCTCTTCGCCCGTATTACGTGTTATGAAAGTTATGGATCTAACGAGTACTATTTGTAGCTAGTTCGGATATGCCATTAACCCGATCTACCATTTCGATCACGGATCGTAATACGGGCCCTAATCTGAGTAATCATCAATTAAACTCTTGTTTGGCATCTATGCTAGTGTGATTTTAAAATTGATATTTAAGGGATATATTTAACTTTTTTGAAATTTCTTAGGTTTGCACATCTACTTGGGAATACTTATCGATACATACATATAATTTTTTAAACCTTAGAATTATAGTTTGAGGGCGCAAAATCTTCAACTTGTCTATTTATCTTAACAACTTTATTTGTTGATAACCTTGGCGTGGAAGTAATGTCCTCGACCACACCGAAGGTCCTGGGTTTAAGTCCCGGGAAAAGCAGCACAACACTTTAGAAGTGGTTGAAGCTCAGAGCAGATCAGAACGAGAAATGGCACTAAAGATGGCACATCGCCGAAACCGTATTGTCTCCTATCCAAATTCAGAAGAGATGACGGAAAATCGTCCCAATATACATCTAGTACGTCGATAATACTACTTTTAATAATGTTACCTAGTCACACGTTTTGTTTTTTTTATCATAAACCCAACACTTACAGAATAAAGAAGACCAGCGGATCAATTCCTTTAAAAGGACCATTTTTGGTCCGAATGGCCGAAGTTGGCAACCGTGATCGTCGCCGATGATAAATGAAAGGGTGGATAATTTATTCGAAGTTTTTTGAGGGATGAAAATGTTAGTTCAAGGTAAGATCCGGAGCTTGTAATATATTCATATCCCAGCGAACATCACACGCATATTTCTTAAACGTCAAGAGATTTTAATAGCCGTGTTTTTTAACACGCGTATATCCGTTTACGCTTAAACTATATGGACTGCTAAGCGACAAACTTTAAATACACCTCTAAAATTGCTGCGCATAAATTTTGTCCTAAATTTCAATACGCATTATACTCAGATGTAACTGAAATATGTGTCTTTGTTTCACCCTCTACACTAATTCTATGTATTCTATGTGTGTCCACAATTCATCGCAACTGATTCAGCTATATGTTATACCCTATGGCCATCAGAGCGTTGTGCCTTCGCTTTTCTGTACACCCTGTTGCTGCAGCTAGTTGTTTAACCACAGTCGCTAGATGGGTCTCCTAAGCATTATCTAAGCGAGGATAGGCGTTTTTTTCACGCGCAAACGAAACGTATACGCGTTTAAAAAAAAACACGGCTAATGTTTCTTTTGCCGAGCCTTGAACACAGGAACATCGGTGTGATATAGAGGTGATTTCAGGCATAGCTTGTATGCACTTTTAATTTATAACTATGTAATTCGAATTCAGAATAGGTATACTATCAACATGAGAAGCATCACTACACTTTTTGTTGAGAACGTCATGCTTTTCCATTTGGTAGTTCTCAGGGAGTGTTAGAGCCGCCAAATACTAATATGTAGCAGTATTGCTAAAATGCTAATTAATTGATATAATGTTGCTGATACTCAAGCTGAGAATGTGCTCCTATAGCGTGCTGGTGGATGGTCGACATTTCATTCAACGAACGCTCGACGTTGCCACAACAGCTCAAACTTTACCAATACTCTGTCATAAAATATAACAGTGATGCAACAACTGCAGCTGGAACACACCCATAAGCCGATCATATCTTGTAACTGATTTTTGAAGGTCAACTGTTTATTGGGATGCTATGTATCGGGGAATATGTTGAATGATTGTAGCACGTATTTGCTTTAGTATCGGGTTCGGTCTCTGCGTCTAGAAGCGTGCTTTTACCACAAACACAAATTTTGCAGGACACGATTGTAGCATTAGGGAAGTTTTCGCATATTACATATCTACATGCATGCATACATACAAATTTAGTATGCCACATGCATCGCGTACAATTCGGGGGATATTTCATTTTATTCCGCTGCGATCTACCAACAATTTTTGCTTATGTTATCTTCGAAAACTTTCTAAGGTGGTGGCTTTGGAACTTAGGGTGCTTGGAACATGTCAACTTAGTGCTAAAACATTTTTTTTTAACTTTTTCATAGATGAAAGGTTGGCCACATGGAAGAAAGGAAACCGCTCACAAGGATCCTGACTTAAAGTAGAACACCAGAACTAAGTTCTTGGTCGTTTCAATAGTTGTAGGAAACCATCCCCTTCCCCCTTCGGGATCCAAAAGGTTATATTTTTCACATTAATTTTTCCATACGCATTTATCTTTGGAACTTGACAAGTACAATTCAATTCGAGAATGAAAAAAAGTTTTATGACTGGAAACAAAATTATATCGGTTATTTTATTTCATGTTTGCAAAATGTATGTAGGTATGAATTTAACACAATTTAAATTGTGTTCCAAAAACCATTCATTCCATACTTAATTGTTTTTAAGTTTCCAGGCTTTTGGAAAAACTCTTTAAGGATTTCGTCTTCAGTCAAATCAATCTGGTTATGGATATTCCAAGAAGCTAAACCATTGAAACGATCTTGTCCCATCGAGTTTTTCAAATAATTCTTGATTCTTCTCAAGGTTGAAAATTAATGTTCTAGAGTTGCTGTTGTAACTTGATTTTGTGAGTTGCAAACAGCAATAGTCGGAAATTAGAAAATCAACCCTTTCAGGTTGCCAGCGCGATATATATAGCTTCTCCAAACCCAATTGTCAACCTCACCTATCCGTGGCGAATCCTGTTTCATTAACAGCCGAGGCTCTAGCGACCCCGAAATCCTCATGGATCTAGGGGTGGGAGGGCGGTATGGCTAAGAAGGGCGCATGTGGTCATAACAAATCGTTCCCGATATGGTCGGGCTTGGTACGGAAACGTACCGGATCTGCATCCGGCAAAGGACCATCAACATCGATAAGACTCCCCAAGGCCTTCGGGGAGTGTCCTTATCGCTACAACAACAACAACAATACTAAGAAGACTGCGCGATAACACAAATCCGCTGGAGTTGCCTGCTTCCATTCAGCAGAACAATATTCTGGCGGCCAAGCTGAGTTGAATTCATGTGCAGTGAAATTCCCCATTACGGATAGTCCTTATAACCGGACAGCTCCAATAACCGGACAAATTTTAGGCACACAGGTTTTCCATTAATTTTTTCATACAAATATCATTCTAATAACCGGACGCGGACAAAGTATTTCAAACCATTTTCATAAAAAAAATTTGTCATAATATACATCAGCTGCTCGAAATCACGTCCATTCGGACAGCACTAATAATCAATAGTTACGTTGGGCGGGTGGCTTGGAATCACGTCCTTTCCAACCTCCCACGCATCGCAGCCCTACTCATTGTGTGTTAAATATAGATCAGCTGCTCGAAATTCAGTCCATTCAGACAGCACTAATAATCAATTCCGTTGCTCGGCACCACAGTCCATCCCGACAACTGATTTAATAATATATATACATATTTTATAATATAATTTTGCTCGCTATGTATGCTTCTGTAATTTATTCTGTAATCCGTAATTATACTTAGTCTGATTAATTGTTAAATTTGTAGACTAATAAATAAACGGACAAAATTCAAAAATATAACAATCAAGCTTTGTTGTTCATTATAAAAATGAAATAGGTGATTCCCCTTTTAACATGTATGCACACATTCAAGCCATTCAGTTTGTTAAGTCAGTTGCATGCGAATGATTGCCTTCAAAGTTCGTAATAATATGGCGCCGAAAAAGAAGGTACTTTCTATTAAAGAAAAAATGGAAATTATTAATGTTTTTGTAAAAGATAAATTATCAGTACGTGGAGTTGCAAAAAGGTAAAGTATATTGAGCCCAAAAATTTAATGGTAGTAGGTACACGTTTCTTTTGCTTTCATAGTTTCAATATTGGCAAACCACAAGCTGCTGAAATCAATAAAAATAAAGAAAAAATGCATTCTAAATGGGAATCTGGAGTTAATGTTCATCAAAAGAGAAGTTTTCTTAAAAAAGGCGGCTCTAAAATAAACAAGATGTATTTTAATTGGTTCACTAAGGCTAGAAGACAAAACATTCCGACTTCTGGACCCATTTTGAAAGGAAAGGCAATGGAAATTGCAGGCAAACTGGGTGTATCTAATTTTAATGCTTCAGATGGATGGTTAAACAAATGGCGAATAAGGAATAATGTTGCTTTCAAATGCGTATCTGGTGAAGCTGCAGATGTATACCAGGATAGTGTCGAACAGTTTAGGACAAAACTGCCATCTCTGTTGATCGGTTACAAGCCTCAAGACATTTACAACGCAGACGAAAGTGGGATTATCCTTCGTGCCTTACCTGACAAAACCCTCGCTCTAAAATCCGCAAAATGCGTGAGCGGTAAACTATCAAAGGAAAGACTCACAATTTTGTTCTGTGCTAACATGGCTGGAGATAAGGAGCTGCTTTTGGTTATAGGTAAAGCAGCCCGTCCTCGATCTTTTAAACATGTTCCAATCGCAAAACTGCCAGTGGATTTGAAGTCTAATAAAAAAGCATGGATGACTCGAGAAGTAATGAGTGAATGACTGCAGCAGTTCGATCGAAGAATGAAAGCCCAGAATCGAAAAATTTCTTGTTTTTAGATAACGCGGCTTCTCATCCAAAGGAATTAAACTTAACAAACATAAAAATTATTTTCTTGCCGCCAAATACAACGTCAGTTAGCTAACTCCTTGATCAAAGTATAATCCAAAATTTTAAAACTTTGTATAGAAGCTTACACAACCGTCCGAAATTGCTTCCGTAAAGTAGGAATTTTGGAAACTTATGAGGATCTTCCAGATTTTGATCCGGTAGATGACATTCCACTGGCAATCTATGCTAAGCTTCAGGAAGGACTAGATTTGGCAAATGATTTGGAAGGTTTTCTCCAAATGGATCAAAATGTTTTCACTGAGGACAACAATATAGAAATTCAATTTGACCAACAAGATAATACTATGGACATAAGTGATTCAGAAGATGAATTTTCAGAAGAAATAAGTGAGCCTATAACAATATATGATGAGGCTTTAAAACTTGCTGCGCGCTTGAAACAATTTGCCAAAAATTACTATGTAGCTTTTCAGCACATTAAAAAATCGAGTCACTTTGAAAATGAACATTTTAAATCAAAGCAATCAATGTTTAAGCAATCAACAATTTTACAACATTAGTTAGGCCAATATTAGAATACGGCTCGATAATTTGGAATCCGCGTTATCAAGTCCATGCAGACAGTCTCGAATCAATACAAAAACAATTTTTACTATTTGCCTTAAGAAATTTCCAATGGGACTCTTTAACTAATCTTCCACCTTATACTAATCGATTAAAGCTTATCAATCTTCCAACTCTTGCTAGTCGAAGGGAAATGCTTGGTGTGATATTTATGACAAAAATTTTAAATGGATCAATTTCGAGCCCATTCCTTCTGAATGAAGTGAACTTTTGCGTTCCCTCTCGGACATCGAGACACTTCAAACCTCTTCTGCTGAAACAATGTAGAACGAATTTCGAACAAAATGAACCTTTTCGGCGTTTATGCCAAGATTATAACTCTCACTCAAACACATTTGATAGCTCGGACTCCCTTTTTTCTATAAAAAAGATTGTTCTCACCTCTCTAAATTAATGTATAATACGTTTGCTTCTGTTCTCTTTAAGTATTACGCTTGGCTGATGAAATTTCTTCTGTAGCTGAGCAGTCTCAGATCGTGACGCTTGACAAACCGCTGCCCATCAAAGACTCGGCAAAATAAAAAAAAATAAAAAAAAGTTATTATATATACATATATATAAATCGATCGCGTGAACAGGATTAGCCTGGTTTCATTGGGCCACTTGAGGGCAGCGCGCTGCCACAACGTCCATTAAAAAAAAAAAAAAAAAAAAAAAAAAGCATTAACCAATTTTTTCAATCAAACTAGTATTGAAATGTAAATACTTGTACAATGTACTTAATCGATATATGTACATATACATATGTATGTGTTTATATGTAATACTAAAGTATGCAAATATTCTTTACTTCCAAAAATTTCTTAAATAAACTATGTACAATACAATTTGTATTTTAGCACAAATTTGTGTTTTTTTTTTTGTATAATAAACAGTAAACTTAAACTATTTTGATGCACTCCCTTTAATTCAACATGTGAAAAACTCCTAAAAAATGGCTGAGAAATATCCCTTTCAATCGCATTCATGATACCTACCCAACCGGTTTTCCATTTTTTGAACATTGTTCAGAATAAGAGGAAAGGGAGAGGTGAAAAAACTCAGAAGGATTTTTTATTTAGAATACGAGGAATGGGAGAAGGGAAAAAACTCGAAAGGAATTTTTGTTTAGAATTGGGCTGAATAAAAAATTGGACGTTCAATTCAAAGTCAACATAAAAAATTACACTGCGATATTGTAGCACATTATCAGCTTGAGTATCAGCAACATCCAATCAATTTAGTAGCACTTTAGCAATACTGCTACATATTATTATTTGGCAGCTCAACACACTCTGTTTGTACTATATAGGGCGTATCCGTAAATTATGTGGCGCGGATTTGTTTCTTTCCATCATTTTCGCCATTATAATTATACTTCTTTATCGTCTTCTAGTAATCGTCTTCCTTTCTTCTGTACTTTGCTTTTCCTTCCTATTTTCCTCTTCTAATTTATTTATTCTTCGATTTTGTTTTTCTGATTATGTATTTCCATAAATTGATTTAGTGTCTGATTGCGCTTATATCGACTCAACCATGTACATTGTTCCCACATTACAATTACACTTCGAATACGAAAAAACGGATGAAACATGGAAACTTTAGAAAAAAAATGTAAAATGGGTGTGACACCTACCATATTAAGTAGAAGAAAATGAAAAAGTTCTGCAGGGAGAAGTCAAAGGCCCTTGGAATAATGTCAGGAATACTGTTCGTGGTATTACATATATAAATAAATTAGCGGTACCCGACAGATGATGTTCTGGGTCACCTTGGTCCACATTTTGGTCGATATCTCGAAAACGCCTTCACATATACAACTAAGGACCACTCCCTTTTAAAATCCCCATTAATACCATTAATTTGATACCCATATTGTACAAACACATTCTAGAGTCACCCCTGGTCCACCTTTATGGTGATATCTCGAAAAGGCGTCCACCTATAGAACTATGGCCCACTCCCTTCTAAAATACTCTTTAATACCTTCCATTTGATACCCATGTCATAAAAACACATTCCAGGGTTACCCTAGGTTCATTTTCCTACATGGTGATTTTTAGCTCTCAGCTGAGTACGTAATGTTCGGTTACACCCGAACTTAGCCTTCCTTACTTGTTAAATAGAGCATTTTACATTTTCAATTGAAATAACAATAGGAGTATTCTCTCTGACTAGAAACCTTAGAAAGTTTTCCATTTTACAGTCAAAAGTTTCCTATTCGCAACAACAAAATATGTACATTTGTTTAAAAATTTTCTACGGTTTCAACATTTTCAACCCAAGTATATTTGAATAGTAAATTTATATATTAAACAAATATGTTGAAAACTAAAATTAAAAAAAAAAAGTTAAAATGTTTGTGCGCGGCAGCAGT
Organism: Eurosta solidaginis; assembly: GCF_040869045.1. Classification (NCBI taxonomy): domain Eukaryota; kingdom Metazoa; phylum Arthropoda; class Insecta; order Diptera; family Tephritidae; genus Eurosta; species Eurosta solidaginis. Next base: position 287,879,732 of record NC_090321.1, on the reverse strand, counting down.
TGACATAATACCATAGTAGGTGTAGTAACTGCTGAAATCCATGGCGTTATTTATTTCGAGTTTGTCAAGGAGAATGTGTGTGAATAATCCAAACAGTTTTTGTTTTATTTGTGGCGCGTATCCGTCAGACCTAGTGAAACGAGCTTATATGGACTTATTCGGTTTCCCATATGAAACCATTAACAAACCTTCGATTCCACGTTTCGTAAGTATTGAGACGCTTCAAGTACAGAACTCCTGTGATATGGCGTCGGACCATCACAGCGACTGTTATTTCTGTGTGGTAAAAATAACAGGAGTAAATCGCAGAAATCACTCTAAGTGGATTTATTCCAACATACTGACTAGTACCGTATAATATTACCTTATCTGCATATTAAATTGGGTCTTATGAAACGATATGTAAAGGCCTTAGACAAAAGTGGTGAATGTTTCAAAAAAATTTTTCATTGAGTTCTGAAAAGGTGAAAACTGGGATTTTCGATGGCCCACAGATTAGAAAAATAATTTGTGATCCAGAGCTCACTAGCCGCATGGAAGGATCTGAAAAATCTGCATGGGACCAGCTCGTTTGGGTTGCATACAACTTTTTACTTACTCAACTTCTCTGAGCATATTGTGACGAATATTAGCAACACTAAGGGATACTATCATTTCTGAGCTGATACTAAGCAGTGACTTGTATGTACATCAATAGATCAATCATTATGTCTACACATATGTACGTACACGCAGCGGAGTAGAGACGCACAAAGGCATGCAGATATCTTATCTGAGATGCTCCCAAAAGTATGCAATTATAATTGTGGAAGTGTCGCTCACAAATACACGCGCATATGAGAAGCTAAACAGCCGATGGTAACATTGGCATCCGACCACCTGCCCATACTTATTTCGCTTGAGCGCAACGCCGACTTCATCGTCACTGAAAAACGCACTTTCATAAACTTCAAAAAAGGAAAGTGGGAAGAATATAAATCCTTTACAGATAGCCGCCTAGCTGCCCTCCCTATCCCGACTGATGCCCGCCAAGGGGAGCGTGCCTTCCGTAAGGTCATTAAACCCGCCTCGTCACATTTCATTCCCGCCGGGAGAATGTTGAATACCCAGAAACCTGGGCATCCCAACAGACATCTGATTGATGAACCAGCACCGCCTAGGGGCTTAAGGAGTCATCTCCGTAAGCATTTTGAGGAAATACGGCACCTGAGAACCCAGCCGTATAAAGTGAAAAAACACAAGCAGGTCCTTGGTGAACTCCATAAACAGGCGTCGGACCTTTATGCCGGGAATTGCCCGGTGAATCCAGTGCTTAACGAAAATTATCCAAAACTTGCGGAAGAGGAACGCATACTCCCCAGGGAAACGCGTGTCACTCTTGCTCAACTTCGTTCTGGATACTGTAACAGGTTAAACTCTTACCTATCCAGAATCAACCCCGACATACAAAATGTATGCCCCGCTTGCAATGTGTCCCCACATGACACCAACCATCTCTTCAATTGTAATGTGGAACCAACGCCTCTAACACCCCTTTCCTTATGGTCAACCCCTGCTGAAACGGCAAGTTTCCTTGGACTCCCGTTAGAGGATATTGATAACAATTTGTGATCGGTCGCGGCTATTAGGTGGGGCGAGCATTGCTACAACAACAACAAGCAGCTAAACACGTACATCTGTAGTTATAATTATATAGCAGTAACTAAGCAAATTCTGGAAGGGCCTAGAAGTATGCATCCGATTTCGCTCATTTTCAATACCAATCTATTCTGGGTCCAGATAAGCTCGTGCACCAAATTTGGTGAAGATATCTCAATATTTACTCAAGTTATCGTGTTAACGGACAGACGGACGAACGGACATGGCTCAATCAAATTTTTTTTAATACTGATGATTTTGATATATGGAATTCTATATCTATCTCGATTCCTTTATACCTGTAAAACCAACCGTTGTCCAATCAAAGTTATAATATCCTGTGTACAAGTACAGCTGGGTATAATTAAGGTCATTTAGTAGTGTAAATCTTGAACGTATTTCTTGTTGGAGACGATCGAGAACACTTTCCATAACGCGAGAAATGTCACATTCTGCGGAAAGACCTAAATCTCTAGCCGATTCTCCGGGCATTTTGCGGTGCCTTCTTACACGCTTTACTATATCAATATCCCATTTTTCACAAAGAGACTTCGCTTTTTCTGTTGCTTCTTCACAGAGTGTCTCGAATTTCGGATAGTTCAGTCGTTAATGATTTGAGATAATGATACACTTCTTTAAATTCATTCGGATCTTGTAATCTGAGCTGCAGACGATCAATCCCCTTAAAATGTCATACCAGAAATGAACTAATGTTAAAAAACTAAAATTAAGTATTTTTGCAAGAGAACTTTAGCTTCGCTTCTGGTGTTACTTGTGGTGTTAGTGTCCGCTGCCAATTGTTCTAAGTGTTCTATTACATAGCCCATCGACGATAACGCTAACCGCTTGTATTCTGGCGCTCATTGTGTTTCATATTCACGTTTGACAGTTTTTGTTGAAGCTTTTTTTAATAATTCCCATCATAACGTTGAACGTGAGAAAAAAGATATGTATGTATATGCTTTCAATTATTCCTTAACCTGTCAAGTGTTCCGGATATATCCATGCAATTTTTAGCATAGAAAATTTTTTTCCAGAAGTCAGTTATAATAAAAATACAAATTATCCAGGAAGCTCTGCTTTGCGGACCATTTGGCGCCCCCTGTGAGTGAGCAAGATGCGCCCCCACCCCCTTCACTTCGCTACTGAGATTTTGTAACATTTTCTGTATCTAGTAATACATATTGCATATTTCATATATAATATTTCTATTGTATAAGTATGTTGACAAAATCAATTTATCTCAACTTTCCCCAAAAATGGCGAAATAAGCTTTTTGCATATAACATAGAATCAACAGTGGTATCTCAATGAAATTTTCTATGTCCCACTTCCTATGTAAAAAAGTCAAATATAAAATTTCAGCGAAATTGGGAGAAGTTACAGAGGCGCTCTGTATGGGAGTGTGAGTAGTTTTTTAGATATAAAAGAAAATATTTGGTGGGTATAAACTGGACCTATTCTTCCTTTTGGGCTGTTAGGTAAAGAGGGATCTTCGAACCTTGATTCCTCATATCGAACCTATCCATTTGTATTCTATTCTACAATCCTGTTACAATACAGAACAGAAAACTGTAGCGTTCAAGTTTTTAAGTGTGAAAAACATGGCAAATGGCGATGAATTGTACAATTCGTATATCTTTCAATGGTGTTTTCTACAATCGCTGCGCAGACAGTCAGGGTAAATATTTTGGTGTAGTTGCGACAAATATCGGTTAGTATAATCCATATATATAAAACGTGATGTACACGAGTGTGTATGTGGGTATATACCCAGGAATCTTTTTTTTTGTAATTTGGTTTAATGGGGGGGGGGGGGGGGGGGGAGGGGGGGGCTACATTAAAAGTCCCATATTCCAGGTTATTATCAGTATTATATGTTGTTTAATTAATGGATTAAATTTCCAGTGTAGTATTGACGCACGTTTAGCTCCACCAGTACACAATGGTAATACCAATTGGCCAGAACCATGTGTAGCAGCTTGCTATTAGTATTTTACTATCAATGATTTGTAAAAAGGTATTTAAATGGCACCACGCCAGGTTATTATCAAATTAATTTTAGGTTAAAAGTCGATTTTAGTTAAGTTATTTCTTTTCCATAAACAAAGTTAGTATTTTTGTCAAATTTCCAATTGAATTTCACTGTTTGCAATAAAATTTGCAATTAGATGTATGCAATGATACTGCATAGTATATAAATCGTGCATGCTTTTTTTCAGCATCAAGTATATGAGTTAATATTTTTTATACTCCGTTAAATTGTCCCGTTTATTTTCAAGAATTTTATTTTCATAAGTATGTATGTATATGAACGTTAATTTTCAGTGGCCTGTTGCCAAGTGTCTTTCGCGAGACGTTACGATCAATTATGTATTTATTTAAGCGAATTGGCTTTCATGGTGCCACGCCAGTTATTAAATATGCCCGAGTTTTTGATTCCTTTAGGAGCGCAAAAAAACCACCCTAAGTCCAGGCCACGGAGGCAACGCATCTCCTAACTCCGCCAAAACGCTCGAGGGAAGCACAGAAGCCAACCTTGTGGCCTATTTTAATTTTTCACTCAACGCAAAAAGCCCGTAAATTGACGTTGAGTAGAGGATGACAACGTAGGACCGCTCGCGCGAAAAGACAAGACCGGAATGCCCAGGAATCTTACAGACTTCGAAAGAGAACTCCGAAAGCATGTGATTTTTCCGTTTTGATACACACTATTTAGTACTATCGCATAAAACACAAGCCATGACATTTTATGTTGCGTTTGTATCTGTTATCAGTTTGCTTTCAGTTTGTTATTGATAACAACGGTTGTAGGTCGGCCCCTGGTCCACTTCTCGGAAAGAAAAGTCTTATTAAATATTAAAGTAGTCAAAAGGATTACCTTTACATATATCAAGCAAATCGCACATAAATAAAATTTTTATAATATGAGGCTACTCACTTCACCAAATTTCAAGCAATCGCACAATAAATACGATTTTTTTTTTTTAAATAGGCCGGTCCCTGCTCTACTACCAGAAAAACGTTCACGTAGCTAGCGCGAAAATATCGCCAAAATCGGCGGTTTAAGCTTCCTGGCTAAATACCCACATATGTACATACATAGCTTTTAATATATGGACCTGTCCTAACAGAAAGGTCGTAACTTAAAAGTTGTGTTAACAAGGACATATCTCAGACAATATATATTAATACGGCCGTATCTGAGCGAAATCGATAATAAAGTCGCATCTCGGAAGACCGGTTAAAAAGGTAACTGAAAAAATTATTTTATTGTCAAAAAAGCTTTGAATTTAACTTAATTTATGACCCCGCACAAGTCATAAATTGGTAATCCAGAATATAGATTCATGTGTCTTCTATAATATAGTTTAACGTTTTCAGTCGTTATCGAATTGTGAAAAGATATTTAACTAAATTTCATATCTCTTCTGTAAACTTTTTTTAAATTTCAAATACAACATTTTTAACCGGCCTCCTGAGATACGAATTTATTAACTTCATTGAGATATGTCCTTTTTCACAAAACCTTTAAGTTACTACCTTTCTATTAGGATCGGTTGATATCTACGTGCCATACGAAAGGTTAGGTTAGGTTGAACTGGCCGGTCCATGAGGACCTCACATACACGCCATACGAAAACTAGGACTGGAATTTTAGTGTCAGACGAAAACGAGCTATTTCAATTTATATTTGACCAAAAGTAGCAATTACATTTAATGGCTGACGAAATCTAACACTTTCGCCTTCTGGATGACGAAAACTAACACTCAAATATTCAGTCATAAAATAATCAGAGTGGAGTCCTAAATTGGAGAGTTTACGTTCTTTATGAGCTCATTTATGAGTCCAAAATTAACATATTTCACTTCTTTCAACGGTAGTCCGATATGAGCGTAATTTTATGTATCAAATGACGGTGAATATGAGTTATATATGACACTCATTGGCGTCACAAACAGCTGAATATCGGCACATATTGGCTCAAAAAGTACTATTTTATGACGATTATGACGGAGTAATTTATAATCATTGTGCTAACGGTCTTCTGGCTCTTAAATGAAATATATTTTACATACGAATTAGGACATCGGGATTTGAAATGGTGTATATAAATTTTTGATAGCATATCCATGGAGATGTATATACATACATATGTGTTTGTACGAAAACATGATGACCATTTCTGTAGGGCAGGCGAAGAAGCATTTCTGAGCCTAAAATAAATCAAAATATATAAGATTCAGTTACACATTTTATATGCAGAAGTCTCAAACTGAACGGCACTAATTATAGAAACAGTCAATTTCGATATAAAACTGGATATGATGTCAAAACATAACCTCATCTTTTCAGCAGCTCTATTTGCCAGTATTTACTTGTATTGCAAAAGTATTAAATTTTGATTGCTTCGTTTTTCGTACACAGTTCCTCAAACAATTTGTTTTCTGCAAAATTTTTCTATATTATTTTGAGGAATACGTTAATCTTTTTGTCCAAAAAATTCTGGTATCAGCTTGTATAGAGCGAGAGTTATGTATGATAAACAACCCTCTAAAATATGCATGCCGAACTGGTCTGAATAAGGGAAAACGCCAAAGGGATGAGAACACCTGAATATTAATTTCATCATGTAACATACGATGTAATTTAGATTAATTTAATTAGAAAAAAAATTCTAAAGAAAATATATGAACATTTCTCCCAAAGTTTCTTTGTTAAATGAGCACTCTAGGAATGGGGCTCATAATTTTCATCATATCAGAATCATAAATGACTCCTTATGATCTATTTCTGAGTCTCTTATATTTTAAACATTTTGGACTCATTTCGGATTCCGAAGTTATAAGCGCTCCTAGAATGTTTGAGTGGCTCAAATTGACTTTCTTGTTTTTTTTTTTAATAAGGTGATCGATAATATAATATTATAAATAAACTAGCAGACCCGGCAGACGTTGTTCTGCCCTAAATTTGGCATATCTGCATATTTATCAGTTTTGTCAGGTTGATGCGACTAAATCGAATATCACAATGAACTTTAGAGCTCTCAGCACAGCTTTCATTTGATATCCATAATACACACACATTCTACGGGTATCCGGGTCCATGTTTTGGCCTATATCTCGAGACCCTAGCCACTCAGCGGTGTAAAACTTACTCTGTATTATAGCACACATCAACAGCTTTCATTTGATATCCATATTGTATAAACACATTCTAGGGGTACCCGGGTCCACATTTTGGGCTATATCTCGAGATCCTAGCCTCCCAGTTTTATGAAAATTATCCTGTACTATAGCACTCATCAACATCTTTCATTTGATATCCATATTGTATAAACACATTCTAGAGGTACCTGGGTCCACGTTTTGGGCTATATCTCGAGACCATAGCCTTCTAGTTGTATGAAAATTATCCTGTACTATAGCACTCATCAACAGCTTTCATTTGATATCCATATTGTATAAACACATCCCAGGGGTACCCGGGTGGACCGAAATGTAAACTTTTTTTTTCAAATTTTGAATTTTTTCTAAAAAAAAAATCATAACTCAAGAATGGCTAAACCGGTTTGGGATTTCACTATCGAATCAACTAAGCATCATCTCTCCTTCCTGCATCTTTCTTAAAAATTGCATGGCAATCTGTGGAGCCGTTATCGAGTTATGGACTGACGATCAAAATGTACACTTCTTATTATATTTATAGATTTCGGATTTTCTGTTGATATTGATCACGTGAGTTTAACAAACTTGCGTTTGTAAAAGCTTTCCAAAAACAACAAATCTGGCTGTGATATCCTTGCACACTGATAACGCAGGAGTGCATTTTTGAGTGAATCACAAATATAATTGTCATTGAAAAAGTTCTTTCCCAAATCACATAAAGTGAATTACATCACGATATCCCAGCATATTTTTGATATAACCGTTAATGATTTGACACAAATTTTGTTTAGAACGATGCTTAAGGACGAGATTTACGCAGATGATGATAGTGCAACGATTAAAAGCTTGTTGTTGTTGTTGTAGCAGTGCTTCGCCCCATCCAATAGGTGCGACCGACCACAAATTGTTATCAATGTCCTATAACGGGAGTCCAAGGAAACTTCCAGTTTCAACAGGGGTGGACCATAGTGAGAGGGGTGTTAGAGGCGTTGGATCCACATTACAATTCAAGAGATGGTTGGTGTCATGTAGGGACACATTGCAAGCAGGACATACATTTTGTATGTTAGGGTTGATTCTGGATAGGTAATAGTTTAACCTGTTACAGTATCCAGATCGAAGTTGAGCTAGTGACGCGCGTGTCCCTAGGAAGAGTGCGTTCCTCTTCTGCGAGTTCTGGGTATTTTTCTTTAACTGGATTCGCCGGGCAATTCCTGACATAGAGGTCAGACGCCTGTTTGTGGATATTACTGAGGACCTGCTTGTGCTTTTTTGCTACATACGGCTGTGTTCTCAGGTGCCGTATTTCCTCATAATACGGAGATGACCCCTTAAGTCCCTTGGAGGGTAGCCTCATCAATCAGATTGCTGCTGGGATTCCCAGGGTTCTGGTTACTCAAAAGAAACTGTTTGCTCTCATTTATTGTCTCTCCTTAATGGGGCGTACTCTCGACTCATTGTGTAGGTGATGTTCCGGGGACATAAGAAGACAGCTCGTAGCGGTTCTGAAGGCAGTATAATTAAAGCTCAAAGGCTACCGGCTATAAAAAAAAAAATCTGATTATATCCGTATTTTGCAGTCAGGAAGGCGGTTCCCTTTGATTTGTTAAAGACAGGTGTGATGTTGTTGTTGTTGTTGTAGCAGTGCTTCGCCCCACCTAACAGACGCGACCGATCACAAACTGTCATCAATATCCTCTAACGGGAGTCCAAGGAAACTTGCTGTTTCAACAGGGGTGGACCATAGGGAAAGGGGAGTCCAAGGAAACTTGCTGTTTCAACAGGGGTGGACCATAGGGAAAGGGGTGTTGCGTTGGTTCCACATTACAATTAAAGAGATGGTTGGTGTCATGTGGGGACACATTGCAAGCGGGGCATACATTTTGTATGTCGGGGTTGATTCTGGATAGGTAAGAGTTTAACCTGTTACAGTATCCAGAACGAAGTTGAGCCAGAGTGACACGCGTTTCCCTGGGGAGTATGCGTTCCTCTTCCGCAAGTTTTGGATACTTTACTTTGAGTACTGGGTTCACCGGGCAATTCCCGGCATAAAGGTCCGACGCCTGTTTGTGGAGTTCACCAAGGACCTGCTTGTGTTTTTTCGCTTCATACGGCTGTGTTCTCAGATGCCGTATTTCCTCAAAATGCTTACGGAGATGACTCCTTAAGCCCCTAGGCGGTGCTGGCTCGTCAATCAGATGTCTGTTGGGATGCCCAGGTTTCTGGGTATTCAACAGGAACTGTTTGGTCAGCATCTCGTTTCTTTCCCTGATGGGGAGTATTCTCGCCTCATTATGTAGATGGTGTTCTGGGGACATAAGAAGACAGCCCGTGGCAATTCTGAGAGCAGTATTTTGGCAGGCCTGTAGCTTCTTCCAGTGGGTAATTTTTAGGCTTGGCGACCAGGTGTGATAAGACCTGGCCTCCCTTGGTGATACCAGTTGACGTCAGCTATCCCGAAACAGGATAACTGGCGTGAGAAAAGACCAATTAATCAATTTCATTAGCATCTCGAGATTTAGCTTTTGCAATAAATTTTATAAATTTACAATTCTAGACCATGTAAATAAGGAGAAAAAGAAATCGAAATTGCTAGTTTTCGTCAGCCATAGGCCGAAAGTGTTAGTTTTCGTAAGAAATTCTGAAAGTTTTAGTTTTCGAATGGTACGTCGATATATAGATTACACTAACTAATTTCAGAAATAAACCCCAAAAAATAGTGAAAGGATTTTGTCGCAACTACGGTAAAATGTCTGCCCAACGATTTTAGAATATTATTGTAGAATAGATCCTGCCAAATTCTATTTGTACCGACGAAAGTCTATGATCCTGATTATTTTAACCGCGTAAGACTCGAAGCTCGAATATGAAATATTAAGCTATGTTTGACACAGAAAAAAAAAAAAAACAATATAATATAAACAGCTTACATTTTTGGCTATAATAAAAAATTTTATTTTCTTTTTAAATATATATTTTTTTTCCTTTAACATACATCGTACTTATTTACCATTTATATTCATCTGCTCAAAAATTAATTGTTGAATTGTGTATTATTTTATTTCTTTATTTGTTTTTTCTTAAATATTCTTACATTTAATTTTTCTTATATCGTATATTAATATTATTATTTGTTGTTTTTATAATACTATAACCCTAAACTACTTTAGCGATTAAGCAATATTCTTGTTCTTTGCATTAAATAACGTATATAAATTATGAATTTAAGTTTATTTATAAATCTAAAACCTACATCCGTAAATGTGCTTGAACTCTTATGCAATAACTTAATAATATAAATACTAAGACATACATCCATATTATAATTTTCGTAATATATTTATTTTTAATCTTAACATTTATTCAATACACGAATGGAGTAGGTATTTAAACTATAAGAAATGCGCAATAAGAATCATAATATACATTTATAAACATTGGTGTAAGTTTTATGGATATTCAGTTAAATAACTTCAAATACAAAAACCATTTTAAATCATAAAAATATAGCGAGTTAAGTGAAAGCAGATAGCTAATAGATGTTTTGATATAGTCAAAGAAGAACATACTGAACGGAAAACATTGATTTTATTTTATACACTTACTTATAAATGTTACGTCTTAAAATGTTATGCTTTGTCCGGTAATATAGCTTCTTTTGTTAGTATTTAAAATACAGAACTTTCGAATGAAATACGAAATTACTGTGTAAATACAAAAAAAAAATATATATGTACATATGAAGCAGCTATACATATGTATTTATAAACTAAGTTATATTAATTTGTGATTCAAGCTCTAGACCAAGTAAATGTTTTCTTTTCCAATATCAATAAACAACTATGAGTACTTTTAGTCAGATATTTGGGGTTTTCTGGGAATTCATAATTGAAGATGGTCAGATCGCTCAGCGAGAAATGTGTTCTGAGAGGTCTTAGCTATCCATGATTTATTTGATATTATAAGCTCTATGCATGATAAATATAGTTAATAAAAAACTAAAAGTAATAATAACAGAAAAATGAACCCCGAGCCAATCTGCTCTGATTTTAAAAAGTTCGTGAATGAACCCGCGAAATTTCACTTAGGTGTATGTATTTCAGAGCATTAATGACTATTAATTGGCAGAGATTTGAAATATTTCGATTAAAGTATTTATTATATTGAAATTTGATTTAAATGTCTCAAGTAGCTTTTAAAAGAAAATGTGCCACACTCTCCATATGCCGTATGAATTTAGGTATATGTAATAAGAGTGACGCTTATAAATGAACTAAATGAAAGCAAAGCGGCAACATTAGGTTCAACTATATTGAATGTGTGGTCCGTAGTGTAAGCGGAAACATTAGATATATGTATAAAAAAACTGGTAACAATTATAATAATTTTAATTAAATTGATTCTTGCCGCTTTGTTCTGTTCTGTCCTTTTATGTTTAATTTCTGTTCGAACTGTAATATTTTGATTACCTTAAAAATTATCATATCTTTCCTTCTTATTTTAAGAGTTATGACGACAATTGTGAGATAAATTTATATCATATTGTTCACATGCAATGCAATGGAACTTTTATAATAAATTTAAAACATTTTTTATATGGTTTTCTGATATTAAACTTTAATCGCCCATTTATTCGTTTTAGTTATTTATAGCAACTTGTAATCCCCAACTGTAGCATATAATAAATCTGTTTTATTAGTAGCACTTCTTTGAACTTTACTATAGTATTAGCATTGTTATATTAAATAGTTGGTAGCAATGTACATTTTTCGATATAATATTCATTATAAATTGGTTGAGTTAATAATTCACAAACCAGTTTAAGGCGCAGTTTTCAGTGAAAGTCCAAGCTCTTCATTCAGCCAGCTATTTTTCATAAACTTTAACGATGTCACCTCTTGAGAGAGCAAATTTATTATTGAAGGGAAAACTTTTGTTTAATGAGAATGGAATACGCATGTTAAGATGCTTAGATTAGAAGCCGAAAAAATACGGAAATGCAAAGTTACTTCGAGATATAAAAACGATATACCTTTAAGGAAACTCAATTAACTCGTGCCATTTTGGGCGTTCAACATAAAATTGTACACAACTATCGAAGTGGTATCGTACAAATGAGTTAAACTTAAAGCTTATTAAAACCTTCACTAAAAAACTGCGTCTTACTTGAAGGATTGTTGCACTTTGCTTCCCTATTCGACTATCACTACATCTCTGTTTGCCACCAAACGTCTTGCACAGATATTTCTTTTAGTCTCTTTCAGTATTTGCAATGAAAATATATTTTAATTTCTGTCCGGTAGGGCCGTCCAATCCACATTTAATTCATCACTTACAGCAAACCAAATACAATGAATTTGTTTGTAACAGATTCTCGTTTCATATTACTATTATCCAGTATAAAATCTTTATGTTTTCATGTTATAAAGATTTTTTTCATTCTGTGCATCTCATTTAGTTGGTCCCGGGGGAAAGGGATTTATCACAGCTACGGCAGCAGCTTGCTGACTTGCTAATACTGCAGCTAAATTTTATTTAAACTTTCATCACATATTTTTATTAAATTATTGATTTAATTAAACTTACCACCATATGGTGCTGTGTACATTGGGTATCCTAGACCGACATGTGTGTGATGATGTGTGTGTACATGACGTTGTGGTGGAGGGCTGCGGGAATCTGTGGTAGAACTATTGCCTCCTGGGGTAACAGGTCCGATAGTTCCTCCACCACTTGGCCCACTTGTAGCACCCTGTTGCTTATGTGAATCAATGTTAAGTGGCGCTCCGGTTAAGCTACTACCAGGTCCACCAGGACCACTCAACACCTTTTGGTTTAATACATCAGTCTTTATTGCTGGCCCACTCATTCCAGTAGCAGGAGGCTGAAGATTTAATGGAATTCCATTCCCACCAGAAGACTGACTTGTTGTGGTTAGATGGTTACCGCTATTAGGAGTATTTGGTCCCGTATTAGGACCACTTCCAGGTCCAGTTATCCCACCTGCATTTACGGCTTGCTGCTGTATGCCCACATTTGGGCTAGATACACTGACCTTAACAGCAACCGATTGTCCACCACTATTACCACTTGTCGGTGATTTCAATGCTCGTTCACTCAACTCGTGTATTTTGTGAGTTGTATAATACTGACTAGCAGCGTGATGAAGTGCATCTAATGCCTTTGTCCCGGTATTTCGTGATAAATCTTCTGGTGCATGATATCTTGGCATTTGCAAATGATAAGGTGCAGTATTGTATGGCCCAGCAGCGGACATTAATACATTACGGTACATTGGATGATTTGGATCGAAACTAAACGGTGCTGGAGCAATATATGAAGGATGAAGAAAGTATTGGGATGTGGGTGGAGGTGGTGGACCTTGAGTTTCCATTGTTGGTTTTTGTCCTTCTTGTTTAATTTTTATTTCCTCTTCTTGTTTTTGCTTAGAAATATCTTTAGTTAAATTAGTCGCTTTACCACTGTTAGTATTTACATTTGTATTAGGGGGGCAAGATTGAGATTTGGATTTTTGAGACTGTTGATGTTGCTGTTGTTGTTGGTGGTGTTGTTGTTGTTGCTGCTGCTGTGCCAACGACATTTGTTGTTGGTGTTGCGATGGAGGGGTGGGATCTTCTTTATGTTGTGCTAGAACGTGGGCTTGAAGCGATCCAGGCGGCCCACTATTTTGCGGATTTTGTGCTTGAACTGCTCGCAAAGCGGCAACAGCACTCTGTCGACGCTGCTCATCTGAAAGGATATAGTACCTAGGAAAAACCAACAATTTGAATATGCAATTTACACTCGTTATACGTAAATATTGAAGCGTTTACCTTCGTAATTCCTCCTCACGAGAGAGGTGCTGTTGAGTTGCTAGAGTCATTGGATGACGTTGATATATATTCGGATATGTTCCCAAACCTTGCAAGTCTTTTGGATGTAAGGCATGAGGCTGTTGTGGTGCTACTGACTGTTGCTGCTGCTGTGGCGGTTGTTGTTGTTGGGACTGAGACCCAGAATTATGCTCTTGCTTTATCTCTTGCTTTGTCATAGGTTCGCTTTTGATGAGTTTTGATGAAATCAACTAAAATTTAATAAGGAAAAGTAAATTATTTTTAAAATATTACATTTTAAAATAATTTCTTTAACATATGAAAAAGCCAACTTTTTGTTGTACTTACTTGTTGTTGTTGTTGAGGTATTGACTTCGAGCATTCATGTGGACTTGGACTATCTTTAATCCGCTCATCCTTAATTATCGTAGTATTTGGATGAGGCGGTGCAGTATTTTGAGGTTGTGAACTAGATAAACTGCCATGAGATCCTATTTTAACTCCATCATCGGAAGACACGATTGATACGGGTCCATAATTAGGATCTACATTATAAGGATATCCGGGTGACATGTAACTAGAGATAAATTTTTATAAATAATTAAATATAATATTATTTTTTTATATAAATCGTTTCGTACTTAAACGGATAAAAATGAGATAGGGGTTTGCCAGGTGTAGGTGTTGGTAAGCCTCCTGGTCCAACTCCTGATGATCCTAGAGATGGCATAGCCCCCATGCCAGGAGGCAAACCACTATTTGGAGGACCAACATTGCTCAAATTAACAGAGGATGGTGTAGGCGGCCCCGTAGGGTTGTCCTTTTGATTATGAGCGTCTTGAGATTGAAGGTGTTGTTGGTGTCCACCAGATTGTTGCTGCTGTGAAGACTTAGTTATCAAATCTAAAGGCGGATCTTTATTTTTGTTATAATCTGCTAAAATAGATTGTTGTTGTTGATGCGACTGTTGCTGCTGCATTAAATGCGATGATTGCATAGCTCCCTGCTGAGACTGTGGAGATGGAAGTGCTACAGGCGGTTGAACCAATGCGGAAGGCAATAAGCCCTTATTATTAGAAGATTGCTGATCCGAAGATGGAGGGGGTACCAAATATTGTTGATGTTGGTAAAACTGGTACATTCCATATCCACCTAATGGTGCAATATTTTGCGCTCCACTTGCAATACTGGCAGCTCCAAGATCTGAAGTTTTTTTGTTTGGAATATCGATTAGTTTGGGTTGTGATTTATCTATATGTAAAAAAATATTATGTAAGCAACAAGAAAGCATATTATATATTTACTATTATACCTAATATATCTTGTTCTCCTACAGGAGTGGAGTCATCTGAAATATCACTATATGCAGGGCTCTGAACATTATCTCTTGTTACAACGCCATCATATTCCCCTAGTCCGGGCGATCTTCTACCTTTTTTCTGTTTTACTACTGAAAAGCCGGCTGAGTTTTTCGTTGATAAGGAAACACCTTAAAAAAAGATGAAAAAAACACATGTAAATTATATTTTTGAAGAAAATTTTTTAAATTTTGACAGTCAGCAGTTGGTTGTGGGATTTTTCTCTTCTGAAACTTTGGAAAAAGTTGCGAATGAAAGGGAACTCAAACGTGCGAATTGTAAAAGTCATCAAACGTTAAAAATTCCTTTATTTTTCGTCATACGTTGATGTTCCAAGTTTGTTGCCAAAAGAAAAGTCGGGCGTAAAGTTGTCTCTGGTTTCGGTGTAATATTCTTTGTACTTCTGTGGAGACACTTCTCCCTCAAGCGAAACAAACCGTGCAAATTCGAGTCGCAAATTAATTTTCAATCGACTGAGCTCCGCCAGCGTAGATAAAAAATATTTTTTAGGGTTTACATTTGTAAGGATAAATCACCAAAAATGTTTTTCCAAATTTATGTCGACCGCTTAGTGAAAGGAATATCATCCTACTTCTGCTGCCTTTTCGCGAATTCCCTATTATTTTATTTTATTCCCCATGGGGTCAGGCTTTTTTAAAAGTTTACTGAGATAAGCGTTTTCGAAACGGCAGTCAAGATAGGATGGTCGCTTCCCACGGCAGCCGGTTCTATGTACCGAAGCGACTCGGGATTTTTTTCCCGAGCAAGGGCTGTCATTTCAGTGTAACCCCATGTTTTATGTTAGTTTTAATTTTTTATATTTTGAATGCCTGAATTTAAAAAAAAACAGAACAAGCAAAGACGGGACTGTCTTCGGCTGTGCCGAAGACTTCATACCTTTCATGAATGGGGCTGAACAATAATCTTATCCCGTTCATAATCTCCAAATAATCGGATGTATAAGATAAGAAAGAAAATATTGTATCTAGCACTAAAACGTGGAAGATCTTAAATCAGCTTGTTTATGGACAGAATAATACCTCGTTCTCAGATATCACGCAGATAGAATATAATGAAACCAATATTACAGACCCTTCAGAGATAGCTGATGCTTTTAATAATTACTTTTTAAACATTATAAATACGCCAGACATTTTTGAGTACTCTCCTGAGCCGGTAAATGGAATAATACACCCTTTTATATTATCTGTGTCATACCGAAGAAGTACGTTTAGCAATTGGTAGTCTTAACCCAAAGTCGGCCAACGGACCTGACGGAATCTCTGCGCGACTGGTACAGAAATATAAAGACGAACTGTCTGGTCCATTAGCAAAATTTATTAATGAATGTTTTATAAGTGGTCAGTATCCAGAGGAGTTAAAAATTGGATCAGTAGTTCCAATTCACAAAAGTGGAAGCAAGGAAGTCTGTTCAAATTATAGACCTATAACGAAGTTAAGCACAATTGACAAAGTATTTGAAAGTATTTTATTAAACAGATTGAAAGAATTCATTAAAAGTAATGACATAATTAGCGATAATCAGTTTGGATTTACAGAAAACTCAAGAAGTTTGTCCGCATGCATCACTTGTACAGAATTTCTATATGAAAATTTAGATAGAAAAAAATACGTTGCTATGCTGGCGATTGATCTTAGCAAAGCGTTTGACTCAGTAAATCTTTACATCATGATACAAAAGCTTAGAGAGTTGGGAGTTAATGGCACTGCTATTAAACTCTTCGAAAGTTTTTTAATTGATAGAAAGCAATTTGTCCAAATAAAAGATACAAAAAGTCTAACCAAAACTATTAAAACTGGTGTTTCACAAGGATCAAAATTATCTGCAACTCTATTTGTAATATACATCAACAATATATTTAAACTCGAGTTAAATGGAAAACCGCAATTTTATGCCGATGACGGGACATTCTTGTATGCTACTGATACTCTAGACGAACTATTAGTCAATATCCAAACGGATATAAAGAAACTTTCGAAATGGTTTGAACGTAATTTGCTGAAAATGAATATCTCGAAAACACATTTTATAATATTTAACAACTATAAAAATATTCCCGGTATGAACGATCTGAAGGGAATTCATCTAGATGGTAGTTTTATTACGAGGGTCGAGAGTCTAAAATACCTTGGCATTTGGTTTGATGCAAATTTAAAATGGCGAGAACACATAAACAAGCTGAAAATGAAATTAATACCACTGAATTTCTCGCTATATAGAAATCGGAAATTAATTCCAAAAAGACAACTATGGCTGCTATACAACTCTTTGTTCATGTCATATATTAACTATTTGAATCCAATATGGAATGTTTGCTCAGAGCAACTTATAAATGAATTACAAAGAACACAAAATAAAGTAATTAAAAACATTTTAAATTTACCGCGGAGAACATCAAGTGAGCTGTTATATTGTAATAGGCTAGATATTCGCAAATATTGCATCTCTAAGACGCTAATAGCGTTCTACAAAATAAAAAATAATTTAATTAAACATAATTTGAACATACAAGAAGAACAAACCCCAGAATATGCCTTTAGAACTCGAACAAATATCAAACCACGTCTTTTTCGAACAGAAAGATGTGCAAAATCAATAAAACACTATGGTGTAAAATTATTCAACAAACTTCCAGATGAAGTTAAAAATGCAAGAAATCTGCAAAACTTTAAAACTGAAGTCAAACGCCTACTTCTTGCAAACTATAATTTTAATATTCAGCTGTAAAATGTAATTGCTAATTTTCCTCTTACTTTTACTGATATACGGAAATGGTATTTAAATCATACGTTACTTGTAATAAGTTATGTATTTATTTAAATCATACAAATTTAAATCAAGCATTACTTATAATACGTTATTTCACAGCTAAACTAATTTCTTTTCTTTTAATTTTATTTTATTTTTCTTACTGCTGCACTCTCTATGTATCCTCATTAATATTGATGGCATATAGTTTTACATAAGAGATAAGCTATCTTCTCGCACAAAAACATTGTTTTTTGAGAAAATTGTTGTAAAGCAAATCAAATTTTGTTGTCAATAAAGCAAAAAAAAAAAAATAAAAAAGGGCAAAAACCCCCTTATCTGAGCGATCGGTTGTATGGGATATATATTATATATAGCTCCGATCGAAATGATTTTTCATGAAATCTTCTATGATATATTAGAATAAATAACACCAATTTTGACGTTTTTATATTGGAAATTAGGGGAGAAATGACCAAAAATTTTTCTATCTGAACGATCGGTTGTATGGGATATAACTATATATAGCTCCGATCAAAGTGATTTTTTCAGGATATCTTCTATGATATATTAGAATATATATCACCGAGTTTCAAGTTTAACTTTTCTAAATTGCGGCAGGAATGACCAAAATCATCTTATCTGAACGATCGGTTGTATGGGAGATAATGTTATAGTGGTCCGATCCTACCGGATCCGACAAATGTCTAATATAATACAAAAATACATCCTTGTGTCAAATTTCATTGAGATATCTCAAAATTTGAGGAACTAGTTTGCGTTCAAACAGACAAGACGGACGAACAGACATACGGACATGGCTATATCAACTTAGTTCGTAGCTCTGATCAATTCGGTATACTTAATGGTGAGTCTATCTTCTATATTTCTCAACGTTACAAACATTGGACCAAAGTTAATATACCATTTCATGTTCATGAAAGGTATAAAAAGTGTACTTCATGAAGCGCTCTGTAATTTTTAACCAACTTGATTTGAGTACCATCATTAAATATATAATAAACCTACCTGGTACGTTTTGTCCAGTTGGGGCCGTTGAACTGGTATAAGTACTTATAGACGGTTGATGTGAAAGTTGTAAATTTTCCGGATGGGTACTTAGCTGTGCTGCTGACCGTTGTGGGCTTTGCTCAGCAAGAGCATTAACTTGAGATGAACTTTGTGATGCCTGTTGCTGAAGAGATAATATTGACGGTGGTGCACCAGAGTTTGGTGTATCGTTTTGGGGACCAAAGCGCAATACTCCAGGTTTCGCTAAACCAGAAAGCAAATATTTATCGAAATTATGCAATTGTAACTATTTTGTTAATATTTTTCGACACTTACCTCCACCTGATGATGTTTGGGATTGTTCGGGAATCAATATAGGTAAATTTAGTGCATTTGGTATACCAAGATTTTGCTGTTGCGATAAAACTTGATTCGATATTCCAGCAGTTATGCTACCGCCAGCAAGTGGATGCTGTTGTTGCGATTGAGTCATAACTGTTGGTAACGACACCGATAGTATTCCACCAACTGTCCCACTTATCGTGCTTGTGACAACTGTTGTCACCATGGTAGGCGAGTTCTGAGTTGAAGATGAAAAAGTTGAGGTGCCCGACACCACTGTTGACGTAGCGGTTATGGTTTCGGAAACCACAGCAGCATCATGAGTTGCATTTTGATTTATTGCTTGTGATGGTGTTTGAATATTATCAGCCGACTGGGATGAAGTTTCAGAAGTGGAAGTCGGTATTGCTGAAGTATTATTGGGTGAGGTTGTTGCTGATGCAACCGTCAATTCACCAATAGACAATGTTGGACCTTCGACAGGGGTTGGTGTTACTGCCCTAGTATTTTGAGCTGGCGGAGCCGGTGAGCATGATGGTGTAGGTGGCTCATCTGGTAATTGTAAGGAATCTTCGTCCATAGAACAAGCACTACCATGTGCATGAGACTGATGGTATCGAAGTCCGTTAGCATGCTTATATTTTTTGCTGCAATCCTGTTCAGGACACTCCAGTAGTACCGGCGATATGGCGCACGGTGAGGCAGTCTTACATTTTTTCGTGCTTATTTGTACATTAAGACCCGTCACTGGATTAACGAGACTTTGAGGATGTGTAGTTAAACCACCCCCACTTGCAGATATCGGAATGCCACTCGCATTCGCTAAGCTTGTAGTACACTCGGAATCGCCATTAATAGGTGACGGTGATTCATCTTTCGACTTTCTTTTTTCAGAACGTGGAGGTAAAAATGCTGTTGGTGATGTACTAGGGGTATCTCCACCACCATTTCCCGATGACGAACTACTTGTTATTGTTGTTGTTGTGGTGCTTGCAGTACTTGTTGCGCTAATAGCAGTGCGTGCAGCAGCACGACCACCTTTCGTTGTACCATTTCTTAATTTAGAATGCACCTGCGCATGGGAAAAATATATCTAAAAATATTGAATATTAAAATTCAGTTACAGGGAACATTTAATAACATTCCTTCAGGTTTGATCATATTTATGGCCATTTTTAATCTAAACTTAAATTTAAAATTCATTGGTCAGTGGAATAGAAATTTGTTTTACAAAAAATGTATTTAATGGGCAGATTAATTCTAAAGTTTACATAAAATGCGACCCTGCGATGTATGAAATTAGTTTTTGTTGTATCACTTTAAACCACATTGCGCTTCAGAATTCTCGAAGGAATAGTAAAGCACCAAATTATTTCAAATATATATATATATATATGTATATGTTTATCCACTTCTGTCGGCAAATTTGTGATATAAAAATGTTTAATTGCATCTGTAAATATATGATCAAACGTGTGATGTATGCCAACACTTACAGAGCTCCTTGTTTCGGTGAAATTACTTAAATCTGGCGTTAGTGCAGCACTTCTTCCACGTTTACCTCGGCCTTTAGGTGTTCGAGAATCTAGTTCTTCGGTTGGCGAATCACAGAATCTGAAAATTTCAAATGCACAAAACAACATATTTAAAAAAAACTTAAATCAAGTCTTCATGACATTCGTCGTTTGACTTATCGCAGGCTTGTATGCTGTTGCTGCTAAAACAGTACCCCAATGTGAGAATAAATCGATTTAGCCACGTCGACGAAAGGGGTCTTAGAGCAAAAATATCTATAGGGGCTTGGCGCAAGGGTGTGGAAATAACAGATGATACGATACACGTGTATACCGCTTGTTCCAAATTAACCGAGGAGGCAACATATACTGTATACTTTGCGAATATGGGAATAAGCTCATCGTGCAAGGTACCAGATCAGCCATACACCCATTAGGGCAACCACCAGAAGTATTCTCAATACTGATCCAGATGTATTCTGGGGTACAAAATAAGAATTATGGAGAAATAGCTCGCCGCACGGCAAAGGTCTCGAAACGTTTGTGAGAAATGCGGAGATATATGTAAGTTGTAATTGAACAATTATTAAGCAGGAAAAGCGTAGATTGAAGCACTGGATTACAAAATCGCCACGTGCAAATCCTACGATTTTAGAATAGAATCTCCTATCTCTTTGTACCGAAATGAATCTGGTGTAACCGAACCTGGGCGCCACTTTAGTATGATAGTGTTTAATTCAGGATTGGATTAACTGACTGAACAGGATGGCCTGTATAACAACAGCATAATGGACAATTGAATTTTTGGCCTCGAAAACATCTGGGGCCCGTTTCACAAAACATACAAGTAAACTTCTTATGAAAAGAAAAAATGCAGAACAAAATTTACTTGTATTACAAGTGTTGTATTTTTGTGAAACGGGCTCCTTAATAATAAACAAATTTTTTGTGACCACTTACCTTGGTGGAGCCCAATCATGCCTTGTGCAATCAAGCAAAGTACCCACATATGTTTTGCCTCGCCATGTAACGTTTACAACAAGAACGCCACCTTCGGTCTCATGCCAAACAATGCCTTCTAATGTCACAGAAGTTCCTGGCTCACAAGGCCCTAGACAATCTGGTTCAGTTATAGTTCCCACTGATGTACCGATACATATATCGACCAATTCTTTTGCTGTATTGGAAGTGTCCCCATGTTTTGCACGTTTGGTCGGAGGTGATTTTATACCATCTTCAGAAACCATATTATTATTGGATGTCACAGCCTTATTAGCCGATGCTGTTGCAGTCATAGAGGAAGAAGTCGCGGGTACAGAAATAGTATGATGTACTGTTGCTGAGATCATTCCGGGAGCCATAAGCTTTGTTGGCCCAACAGGAACAATAGCAGCGTTTGTCTTAATTTCACTACTGCCACTTATACTGCTCGCAGACGAATTTGATTGGCTATTGCTAAATGAAGACGATGCTGCGACTGCAGCTAATTGTGCAGCAATATGTGAAGAAATTTTTATATTGCCACAGTTAGTAGAATCTTTTCCTGGTGGACCTGGAGCATTTGGTGCACTGTTACTACCAATTGATTTTGCTGCAGAAGTTGAAGCAGTTTGTGTGGCAGTAAGTAAGGGTGCAGCTGCACTTGTTGTACCACTTACACCAGCAGGTGAACCAACAGACGGTGTAAATACACCAGGTGGAACAGATCCCGTCTGTACATTATTGTTACCAGTCGAATTGCTCATTCGCTGACTCATAACTGTTATGGATGAACTATTTACATTCTCTGAACGTCGTGCACATGAATGATTATTACAAGAACTAGTCGAATTAACATTTGTTGAATCAATGCTACAATGGCAGCTGCTGCCACCTTTGTCACTAACACTACTCGTTAAATTATCCTTTTCAGTGGCAGTTGTGACATTTTTATCAGCTATTAATCGATTGGAATGTATAGCTTTTTCTTTAGCTTTTTCACGTCTGTGACCAGAACTGCCACGTTTGTTGCTTTGTGGAGTTACTTGACCACTACTACTTCCTGTACCGGTGGGTCCAGAACTTGAACAATTACTATGTGCGCTATTGTGGGTATTGCCTTGGCTATTACTATTGGATATATTACTAACATGCTGTTTCTTGTTACTTCCGCTTACATTAGATGTATTTGAACTAGAAACATTACCGCCTCCTGTATTTTGATTTGAACTTCCTGAGCTGTTAGCACCACCTGATGATGACGGAGAGTGCGTATTGGTATTCAACCCATTATTATCGTCCAAATTATTAGGGTTATTAACACCTATGGAACCATTTTGTTGTTGCTGTTGTTGTTGTTCAGTCGCTTTGACAATTTCATGCTTAGCTTCAGAGGTTTTTGTTCCTGGCTTAGTGCGTTTAATTTTCATTTTAAGTCCCTTATCAAGTGTCGCTTGGTGATCAATGGACATTTTCGTACTCGACTTACTCCCACCAGAACCTCCAATATTTTGGGAGCCAACCGGACCTCCACCAGCTCCACCACCCGCACTACTATTATTACTGCCAATGCCACTAGATTGCGATGACATACCGCCGCTTGCACAATGATTTGATAAATTTGATATTAAATCGTTTCCCAATGCAGTCGATAAATTTGTGTTGGTTAATGCGTTTTCATGCGAAATCGAATTTGTAAATGACGAGACAAGATTACCTCCTTTGGAAAAACCTGCGAAAGTTGATATTGCCAATGTATTATTTTTTTGAACGCCACATTCACTATTGCTGGTGTGTGATGAAGATGATGATGATGCAAGCGAATATGGTTTAGTCACCGTAGATATGACTCTATTGCCACAGTCACCATCGGATTGTTCTCCTAAAACTTTTGGTGTAGTTTGATAACTTGCTGGACCACCCAACTTTTGGTATTTACCTCCAATATTTAGTAACGCTGATGAACTATTTGTGACTTTTCCTATAAATCCACTTCCACTTTTGTTAGAGGGTATGTATGGGCTAGGTGGAATTGATACATGTGTACATTTCGTTGCAATTGGAACTTTTTCATTTAGATTTAGTTGCAGAGGCGAAAATGATTGGGTAAGTGATCTTGACAAAGTTGTAGAGTTGAATTTATCAGCGGCTGCTGTAGCCGATGCTTTTTTCTTCAGTAAACTTTCTGAATAGCCCGATTTTTTTATAATTTTGTTTAATGCTTTCACCTTTGTTGCACTTGATTCAAGTTCGCCATGGTCATCACTAGAATTGCATCCTTTTAAAGCATTTTGATCGGATGTTGATGATTTCTCTATATCTGCATCTAAATCATCTAACAACTCTGGAATGCCGCCAATATCCCATTCGTCTTCGTATTCGAAATTCGTATCTTTAGCCTCGCTTGTTGTTGATGTTAAATTACAACCAGATGCTCCTGCATCTTCAGAAGTTGATGATTTGGCATTTAAAGTTTTTTCTGTTGCTTTTAAATAACCAACACCCTTAACGCTTACTTTAACACCTCCAATAGTTTGCGACGAATTTGTTTTCGGTGGCCCAAAATTTCCTACATTTTGTGTTAAAAAAAAAAATGTAATTGTACCCACTCAGCATTTAGATGATTTAATTTTGAATTTCCCTACATATTGTGACGAATATTAGCAACACTAAGGCATGCTATCATCTCTAAGCCGATACTAAGCAGTCACTTGTATCTACATAAACAAATCAATCATTATGTCTACACATATGTACATACAGCAGCGGAGAGTTCAAAAAAGTATGCAATAGAAACGCCTAGAAATATGCCAACGAGGAAACCGAAGAGTATAAAAGCAGCACCAGCTGAGGCACGACCAATCAGTTTGATTTAGGCACGCTATTGGTTGCGAAGAATAAGTGTTATTGTGAAGTAGTGTAATAAAGACCATTTTGCATTATTGAATATTGGAGTTATTTATTCAACAATTTAGCGATACGAACGTTAGTAGAAGGTTTGGAATAAGCGGAATTGCACTAAATTCGTTAAATATAAATACAATTTGATTACTCTTTCTGACCAAATAATGAGTTATCATACAATTGAACAAAAGAAATAATCATATATGAATGCTTTTGATGATCAAAACCCGAAAAGCATTTTTCGATCACTTTTCTGAATCATTTTTTAAGCCCTTTGATGATTGAATTTCAATATTTCATAAAAACCAACAAAAAGAATAATCAAATATGCTTACCTTTGATGATCAAAAACTGGATATAGTTTTTCAATCACATTTTGGAATCATATTTGAATCAAATGTGTTTACTTTAGGCATATATGTAATACTCCTATATTGCTAATAGAAAATGCTCGCAATGTGTTTTGATTCGAAATCAAAACAAGACAGCCTATACAATTTTTGTGATTGTAGCAGCATAAGTGTGACAAGAAAAAATATTAATTTTTGGTACATTCGATTATTGAGTACAAAAACAAAAACGTTTAAACAGCGATATATCCGCACTCTGATGTTTGGGAATGTAAGTAGCCTTTTGTAGCAATATAGGAGTATTACATATATGACTTTAGGTGATCAAAAATTTATAATCACTTTTAATTCAGCTTTCTGAATTTTTTCTGACTATATTTGTTGACTGAATAATGAATTTTATACTTCTTAAAATTTTACTTTTCATTGAAAATCTTATTCTTTCACATACACACATTTTTCAATCATGAAGTTCAGAAAAATATGTAGTATATACAAGTTTTATTATTCAGACCAATTCTAAATATTCTCACGGAATTTTGTTCTCGCGGATTTTTTATTCCCGCGGAAAAATTCCTCCAATTCTTTTCTCCTAGGGAGAAGAATAATTGGGGAATAGGAATATCGAATTTTCGAAGTCAGCTGCTTTACCATCTGACAGTTCATTACGCATTTCTGCTTTTGTTTAAGAAAATAAAGTTTAGTGTCTTTTGACGAATTTATCGTAAATTAAAGAAAAATATACATAAAAAATGAATAGTATTGCATTTCATATGGTTGTGAACGAAATGATTGATGAAGAAGGTTCCCAGCAACACCAACGGAGGACTATAAGAAGAAGGTTGCGCGATAGTACCAATCCGTTGGAGTTGCCATAATCGTTGTAAGTATTAGAACATCTTCTGTTTTGCTTTTATATTCCATAAAATTTCTGGAATTTACAGATTTCCAAAGTATTATAGGGTTAACAAACCTGCATTTCGGTATTTGTTGGAATTTTTCACATAGCACACACGGCATCGCAAAAAACAATTTGCGATATCGCCGCTTGTGAAGCTGAGTGCAGTTTTAAGATTTTTTGCTGAAGGTGGGTATCAAACAGGAATCGGAAAAGATGTGGACGTTTCTTTAGCGCAACCCACCTTCAGCAAAGTTCTGGACGAAGTCGTTGAGACCTTTGAAAGTGAGCTGTGCGAAAGATGGATCAGTGTGCCAATGAGCAGCGACGAAAGAAGGAGAATTTTACGAGCATTTTACGTGAAGCATGGGATTCACAGTGTTATCGGCTGCATTGATGGAACTCATGTCCGTATTATCGCACCCGCGGAAAAGAATCATCTCTACTACAATAGGAAGGGCTACTACAGCTTAAATGTAATGTTGGTAAGCCATTTATAATAGTTCAATTGAAATATATTTGACTATGGAATTGTATTTTCTTAGATGTGTGACGATGATCTGAAAATTCGGTACGTTGATGCTTCCCATCCCGGTGCCCCGCATGACACCTTTATTTGGATTGTGAGTGAATTGAGAACTCACCTTGAAGACCAGTATTTGCAACGTGAAGCCAACTTTTGGTTACTGGGTAATAATAAAATATTCAAAAGGTAAATAGTTGTATTGATATAAGACTTTTTAAACTAGGTGATGCCGGGTATCCTTTAGCACCATGGCTTATGACACCACATCGGAGTCCCGACGAAGGCTCTATACAGATGAAATTTATGCCCCTATTACCGTTTACAACTTAACTCTGGTTGGGTTGAAATTTCGCAATTTGGTATTACAGATTACAACTCAACCTGTCAAAAAAAAATTTCGGTTGAGTTGTCTAGCCTTACAACTTTTTGTGGCATTGCCGTTTACAACCTTGTGTTGGTGTAGTTGTCAAAGACGTCAAAATCTTACAACTGCTTACTAGCAGTTGTCTCATACAATTTTGCAGTTGTTTTGAAAAAATGTTACGTTTTAGAAGACGGTTCACCACCTAATTTTTAACA
This sequence comes from Eurosta solidaginis, assembly GCF_040869045.1. Lineage (NCBI taxonomy): Eukaryota > Metazoa > Arthropoda > Insecta > Diptera > Tephritidae > Eurosta > Eurosta solidaginis. Next base: position 287,852,862 of record NC_090321.1, on the reverse strand, counting down.
AAAATTTTCAAGGTCAAAAGACACGTTTCGACCTCCGATTTAAGAATCCGAAAAAAAAATTGTAATTCTTTACGACAGCATGACACTGCTAATACGCGTCCAAAAATATCGAGAGAGGTTCCAAACGACGCGTATTAATCTCGAGAACCGAAGGCGGAAAATAAACATTTTATCTCTGTCCGGAGATATTTTCAGTTGAAGTTGGCGATTTTCATGTGGTTGTTGTAATGTTGTTGTCTTTTTTCGGTTTGTGTTTAATATCTTTTGAACGAGTTAAAATTTGTATTTTCCGCCTTCGGATTATTAATACTGATGTCAAGACGCGTCGTTGAATACCTCTCTCGATATTTTTGGACACGTATTAGCAGTGTCATGCTGTCGTAAAGAATTACCACAAACATTAATTCTAATAAAATCTAATTTCATGTGGTTGTTGTATTTTGCCAGATTTTTTGTATACAGCAATGCAGAAAGGTGTTGGACCCAACCAGGACTATTTTTACGAATCGCGGCCAAAGGCTGCCAACGCAGAAAGATGTTCTTTGCAAAAAAACTGTGGACCGGGCCTCATATTTCGGACCCTCTCGGGCCATTTTGTGGGTCTTTGTAAATATCTTTCGAAAGAAATAAAATTTTTAATTTTCGCTTTCGAATCCTAAAAACGGAGATGGAAACCCGTCTTTTGATACCACCTTTGATAAGAGTTAGATGGTGCACGGGCTTATAAAACATTACCAAAAAAAACAAAAAATTTAAGGCCGGTAGTTAAACCTTTTTTAATCAAACAATAATAAACAATTTTGTACACATTTCTAGAAAAACCAACGTTTAAACGAATTACATTGAATAACTTTTTGACTTTATTGATATTCCATAGTTGGACGAGGCTGGTCGCAGTTTGGATGCAGCCAAAATAGGTGAAATTATGCGAGTCCCATTGATACTAATCACTACTCCTGGGAATCCTATTTGAGTAAAATACAGTTTTTTCTGTTAGGGTTTTAATCTACTTCGCACAAATACGCTTCTCAATTATATCTAATACCAGTCCAACACCAAAATCATTTCCACAGCATATTTGATAGCTGCCGTCAGCAAGGAATCGGAGTGTGGCGCATAATTTTAAAATACGAACGCGTATGCGGAAATGGTTCTTAATTTTGTTTAGTACTGAGTAAAATGCTTCCTTTCCAATCTGCAAAATAACTTCATATGAATGAAGCTCATTATTTGTCACTTAAACATTTTCTTACTTGGTGCTTGGTAGTTCCAAGGGATTGGAATGATCACGCAAATGTTTCCGTATTCGCGACATGTCAATCACCAACATTTTCGCCAGTTTAAAATAGATTTCATATAACATTAATAAAAAAATCACATTTGAAAATGCTTAAATTTCTGCCACAAATTGATCAGCTGTTCATTTATCTGTCAAATCATCACTTTCTTAGCTTGGCAGCACCAATTCAACTTCAACTGAAATAAGTTGTAATTCGTAATACCAAACAGGAGTTGAGTTGTCTGAAAGTTGAGTTGTTTTAATTACAACCCAACCAAGTTGAGTTGTGTACCGTAATAGGCCCTTTAATGAAGTCCATTCGAAGTGTCGCAACATTACTGAACGAACCAATGGGGTGCTGAAAAATCGATGGAGGTGTCTCCTTGGTGCAAGGGTATTACATTACACTCCAAAAAAAGCAACAAAAATTGTAAACGTGTGCTGTATTCTTCAAGACAATATAATGCAAATGCTGCTCGTGACCGAAGATTTCCCCAACCATTTCTCCACCTTCGGCTTCCCAGAAAATACATAATAGGTGGACAATACAAAGGTTGTGAGCTATTTGAACCACAGGTAAGTGAAACTCTCTTGACATATGTATGTACCTGGATATGTCTTCAACATCGCGTACCGTATCGTATTTTAAGATGTTGATGATCATAACTGATGTTGCATGTTGTAGTCGCAGGTGTATATCGGCCAGTTTTTTTGCGAGTGACCTGTGGTTCAAATAGCTCACTTCCGCATGCCTTCTTCCTCTGATGAACTAAATTACTACTTAGTATCTTATTTTGAATGGGATATGAAGAATCGCATTCAAAAATTATTCAAAAATCTCAACCAAAACGATTGAAATATGTTCACGAATATGATCAGAAAATGGCTGAAAAGCAGCGCAATAATGCTCTAAAACAATTAAGGCTCAATTTTACAATGATATCAAATATGGATAAAAAGCGTTTCGAAATAGGAATCATAAATCACATTTAAGGTAAATTTTTCACGATACATTAATTTTTTAACAGAAAATGCTTTTAAATTTGAACGTTTTTAATCATCTATTTAAATATTTTTTGATCAAAATGATCAAAAAATGCTGGCTGGGTATTGTAATATATCCGATTGAAAATTATATATGTGAACACATGAATGGTTGATGTTGGCATTACAAGGACAAGGAGCTTCACAGAACAAATTGCATATTTTTTTATAACTATAAAACATATTTCCATTTTATTTTGTTAGCAATAAATGGTTATTTCTTAAAATATAAAATTTGTTTACTTAAGACCTACTTCAATGATTCATAACGGGCCCCAAGTTTGAGGACATAATAAATAAGACAATCAAGTTTTTTTCTTAAGTCACATAAAGATATCTCGATCGCTTCGTAACTGCTTTTCGAATACCACATGGAACACATTACGCCTCCATTTTGCTTTTAATGATAATAATTGATTTACATTAAGGGAGTTGTAAGCATTTGCGGAGACTCGCTGATCTTTCAAGTAAACGAGTTTTTTTTTTTTGTTTACATAGAAAATCGAGCCTTTAAAACGCACATTTTTCATGCACGAGGTCCTTTGCTTAATGTTACACTTACATTGCACCAAATGAGTAATTTTCACCCACATTGTTGACGCTTTAAAATTACTCAGGGTCAGCGGAAATGTAATATAATAGGCTAGATGGTATAAAATAGGTTTTAGAATTAAACTTACTTGAGCTTGCCACTTTTTTGTTTACGATTTGTTTCGTAGGATTTTGGGGTTTATTTTTATGCGTATTTACACTCAGTCTGTTATTAAAATTTGATGAAGATGGAATTGAAGTTGTACTGGCACTTCCAACCAATTTATTGTGTTTATTGCTTTCTGTATTAGCACCGTTATTAGTGGCCACCTATTATAAATAGAAAAATATAAATAAAAAATTAAATCAGGCGCATTCGAAGTACGAGTTTTACGTTTATTAATAAACAGTTTAATTTCTAACACAACAAAAAATTGATGACTATTAAATGCCTTTATGGGGGACCATTTTCATGTGATTCTGGCACACATACATACTAAAAATCCTTTCGGAGCCTGAAATAAGTCGCGAGCTGTCTTCATGTAAATCTAAAAGCAGTAAAATAAGATTAACTGATTTTTATTGTTTTTTTTTCCATAGAATATTTTCATTTACACTGCTTCTTAGCTTTGAAATAAGTGCAGAATTGCTGCGCAGCTAGATTTTACAAAGCACATGTCGCTGCATGCCCGACCATGTCGGAAACTATCTAATATGATCGTATTGAGCCTTCTAGGCCGTATGTCTACGTTTTGTCTGAAAGCTTGTGTGGATTCGAGATGTTCTTTCCAATTCTTTCGGGGCTAAAAATCGTTAGGCAAATCTTTACAAGGAACTAAAATTCAGGCATAACAGCAAACAGGAAACTCCTTTCTTCACTGTTAAAGCTGGTTTGAAACCGACAAAGGACGCCATCCCTTCCAATTATAAATTTGGTTTCCACCAAGACGTTCTGTTGGAACTGTTGGTGCAATTATGCGGTTTGATATAAATCTCAATTATGCCCTCAATATCTTAAGTACATTCTGTACGTCGGTTACCAGAATCCTAGTGGAGTTCCTACATTTGAAAAATCACTTTTCTCTGTCGAATACTTTCCCCTGGGTGTCTCCCTGCGAGGTGGTGCAGAGCTCCGTTGGGTGAGGACTCCTCTGGTTAGGTGAGAACTATATTTAGATATATCGACCTATTCTAATCGAGAGGTTAGGTTGAACTGGCCGGTCAATAAAAACCTCACATAGACTGAATGTGTCCATGGTGTTACCAGAATTTGTTTGACATCCAAGCTGAAAACCCCCAATTAAGTATTTGTAAACAGCGTTTAATAAAACTGTGTAAACACAGCTTTAGTTATAAAAAACACATGTAATATATTAAGCAAATACAACTCTGAACATAGAGTATGATATCATAGAATAAGCGAACGAATTTCTGTAAAAATACAACCCTGGAATAAAAAGAAAGAAGAAAATCAAGTTGACTGAAAGTCTTTTTCTTCATCTTGTTACATCTCCCGCATTTGGCGAAGAAAATAGTAATTTTTCATATTAGAACTTATATTACAAAATACCTTCGTCCTCTTGGCTAATACTAGAAGCTTTCTAGAACCTAGCTATAAAAGCTGGATCATTGACCTAGAATGCGCAGGACACGAACGCAACACGCGCTTAACCTCTTCTTTCTGCATTCCGAAACTCCTCCATCTGCTGTTACTGACGAGGCCTTACTAATATATGCTATATCCAGTTAGTAAGTATGCCCGTCATGAGCCTTTAATTTTGCTCTATAGAGATGTAAGGCGCGGTAACCTCCGAAGAGATTTTAGGCCGATCTTCTCTGCCAATTTGCGTCGTGACCCTTTTAATTTTTCCTTTTTCCTACAATTTGGCGGGACGGGACCTACCTACTACAATGTCTAAATCAGGCATCGGCACTTAAGCGCGTGTCACACTTGCTCAACTTCGTTCTGGATACTGTAACAGGTTAAACTCTTTCCTATCCAGAATCAACCCCTACATACAAAATGTATGCCCCGCTTGCAATGTGTCCCACATGACACCAACCATCTCTTTAATTGTAATGTGGAACCAAAGCCTCTAACACCCCTTTCCTTATGGTCCACCCCAGTTGAAACAGCAAGTTTCCTTGGACTCCCGTTAGAGGATATTGATGACAATTTGTGATCGGTCGCGGCTGTTAGGTGGGGCGAAGCACTGCTACAACAACAACAACAACATCTTGTATTGTTGCTTGCTAATAAGCGAATGAACTAAGCAAACCGATGCATCAAGTTATGTGCGCGATTATCGCGCTCTCACTAACACATCTGTATTTCCAATTTGCCGATGCCTGGTCTAAATTGTCACTGGACCTACTTGTTTTATTCCGACTCCGCACGGTATCTGCTAGGCAGATGAGTTTTCACTGAGAGCTTTTCCTGGCAGAAATACACTCGGCGTGCTTGTCAAACACTGCCGGGGGCGACAACCCCTAGAAAAGTTGTCTTTAATGCATTGTGTTATATGATCCTCGATCGAATCAGTTTTTTTAATCGCAATAGCTCTGAAATGTTTGATCGGATTAGAGAAATGTGTGAAATAGTGGCTACCAGTACACATTGGCTCCATGACTTATTATCATTTTAGCGAATCTTTCGACAGTTTCATATTTATCATTTGCGTGAAATTGCTTTTAAATTTTTTTAAACCGCAAAGCACTGAAATGGTGATTAGGATTGAGGTAATACTTGAAATATAGGCTGCAAGTACTTATTACATAATTAATGTATTATCGTTTTTATGAATTGCTTGACAGATTCATATTTACCATTTGCGTGAAATTGGTTTTTTATCCATGATCGTAGAACAATATACGTGCCCTGGTAGTGAAAATTTTATCACGATCACACGGAATCGAATTTTTAAATCACTTGGAAGCTATACTTTCTGAGGAAGTGGAGAGTGGTACAAACTCCTTGTTAATTGGGGATTTTAACATTAACATGAATGTTAATACCACAACGAGTTCTAAGCTCAATGAGATATTTTCACGTAGCGCGATGAGGCAAATGGTGAATTTCAATACAAGGATTGCTGAGAGGTCCCAAACGAGAATAGATCTATTATATGCAAATGCTGATGTACTGTCCTGTACTAATCTTGAAAATCACAGAATTTCTGATCACGAAACCATTTCATTTGCTTTCAAAGTGTGTAATTCAAATCCTCTGCGGAGAATGATACCCACAATGTGTTGGAAGAATTATTCTGCTGATAACCTCATTTACTTATTAAGAAACTATGATTTCAGCGTATTAAAAAATATGCATCTCAATGACTCGGTTGAATATATAAATACCTGCTTATCACACTGCATGGGTTTATTAACATCAGAACAAGACAGGATAGTGAGGTTGAGAAATAAGTGGTACGATCATGAACTGACCGAAATTAACAAATTAAAAATCCAACAAATCCACAAGCCAGAAGATAACCGAAGGCAAAAAACAGCCATTGAGTCGGTTGTCTCGGCAGAGGTATTGACAGGAATTGGATTGCCACAAGGATCGGTTTTGGCACCGGTCCTATTTAACATATATATAAATGATATATCTTCGGCGTTAAAACATAGTAAAATAAGGCTGTTTGCGGATGACGCACTGCTCGAAGTAAGTGAACTTGATATCATGTTAGCTAGGAGCAAAAAGCAGGAAGACTTGAACACCCTATACAGGTGGCTTTGTAACAATAAGCTTAAACTTAATGTTACTAAAACCCATTTTATGGTCATATCTAGAGCGATGAATAAGGAATCTTGTAATATCGAGCTAAAAATAATGAACTCAAACATTAACGAAGTTAAAACTTTCAAGTACTTAGGGGTTCAGATTGATAATAAATTAAAATTTAATGATCATATTGATTATATATAGTTGCCAAAATAGGCAAGAAAATTGGTTTTTGGAAAAGGTCATGCAAATTTATCAGTAGAAAATACAAACTGAAAGTGTATAAATCCATCTTAGAGCCGCATTTCATATATTGTCCCACAATATTCTTTATGGCCAACGTAACTCAGGTAGATAAGCTACAAGTTATGCAAAATAAAGCTATGAGATTTATATTAAACATGAGGTATGATACTCCCATTAATAACATGATAGAAGCACTAAACTGGTTGAGTATAAAACAGCTCATATTCTACCACAGTATGAAATTTGTATTTAATATTAAGCACGGTAAATTACCAACATACCTCAACGAAAAGCTTAGATATGTAAATGATGCACATTCATACGTAATCAGAGAAAACAATAATTTTAGATTACCTCTTTTCAAAACAGAAGTGGACAAGAAAAATATATTTTATAAGGGCCTGAAATATTTCAATGAACTTCCTAATCACATAAAAAGTAGTAATAACTTCAATACCTTTAAAAAAAGTTTATTGGAGCATTGTAAAACCCTTCCAATAAGATAAAGTTTTTGTTTTTTTTTATTTTTTACATGACATACCGATAATGGAGCGCGAAAAGGGAATGGTAATACTGGTAGCAGCAAAATACAATGCACCTGGCCCTAAGGAAAAGAAAATCAGTCGCCACCTGTAACTCCAGACAGTTCCAACAACAAATTTCGCTAGAATTCGGTATTTTCAGCCTATATTTACTGTTGCTGATCGGGATAACTCGCATTCCGACAGCATTAATATAACAATAAAATTATATGATGTGTAACCAAAATAAGGTCAAACAAAAGTTGGAGCAGGGGGGATTGGAAACACGTCCTTTTCAACCTCCCAATATATTTTGAGATGTGCTGATCGGAATCTTCATGCGTTCCGACAGCGTCTTTACTAAACAAAGTTGAGGGGCGATTGGGTACACTTCAATTTCCAACATCCAAAGACATGTTTAGCTGTGTTGATCGGAGACCAATACATTCCGACAGCTTAAAATACAAATATAATTGAAAAATATAAGTTCCAAATTTTGTTGCCTTAAGGTGGGAGCCCTGGAGGATTGGAAACGCGTCCTTTCCAACCTTCCTTAAATGACTGGCTCCCAGACTCGACCGTTTGTTACGCCAGTAAATATGCTGATCGGAATCACATGGCATTCCAACAGCATATTCAATAGAAATAAATGATATAATAATGAATTGTACTTAGTAGTTTAAGTTTTAGGCCTAAACAGCCGTAATAATAAATAAATTAAATTAAAAATTTTTTTTGAGTATGTCCTATCGTTGTGGAGTGCTGCTGAAAATTGTAAAACATTTTTGTACAACTCCGAAGAAAGTAATTGCAGGTATACAACATTCTGCAGCATCAACACCACATAATTGAGACTGTGGGTTGCAGCATTCGAGTTTTTGTCGAGAATGTGACGTAGTGCTCCGTTGTAAGCTCCTTTCATATTGGCGCCGTTATCGTACCCTTGTGCACGACAATCTTTTAATGGGATTTCATGTTTACCTAGAGTATGGCAAATTAGATCAGCGATTTTTGGTTACAATTCACGAAAGCCAAAAACCGTTCTTGAATTGTAAAATTTGTTGCTTTCGAATTGAAATGGAGTTAACGCAAAATGAACGTAGTCAACGTGACTAGCATCAGGCATAGCATCAACAATAATAGCAAAAAACATTTTTTTTTGTATTGACTGTAATGACATATATAATACTAATCTACATAGTAGTTTCTTAACACAAAACGGATTTTTACTAATTTTTAATTTTTCTTGGTTTTTTACGTTATTATATATATTTAAAAAAAAATGTTATGTTGTTATGTTCTCGAAACCGTTTCCTTACGGTATGCAAATTGCATGATATCTTCAGGTCGTCTAAAAATTTGGCGCACCGTAGTCGTTGATAATTTTTGCCTGCCTCCATAGACGTAAAGCTATAGAGAATCGCCAACGATAGAAATTGTCAAACTGGCGGTAGGTAATTCACCACATTACTACTTGAAGATTAGCCAAAAACGCGGTGTTTTCCTTAAATTTCACAAAAAATACTTATTATTAAGAATTCATGAGCTTAACACCGGCGTATAATAATTGAATATTCAATTATTATGTTTTTCTAAGAGAAATAACATTTACCTGCATATTGCGCTGGCCCCATTTCGAAAACCGCCACGTAATCATCATCAGGCAATTTCGATGTTATCAAAGGTTTCACCGAGATGCGAACCGCGAATCACACGGTGAAACTGCAGTTGCCTTAACCACTAGGCTATCCTGCATGTATTTGTTTCCTTGCATAATTCAGTTTACCTCATTTCTACACTAACAACAAAATTGAGACATTCTCTCTCTATTAATTAGTGTGTTGTGTAGATTTTTGTAGTTTTTGTAATGTTTCTTTTTCGTTGCGAATGGCAAGCTTTGCAAACTGCCCGTAAATGTTTCTTTCCTGAATGAACTGAACTGAATATTCAATTATTATAAGCCGGTTTTAAGCTCATGAATTCCTAATAATAAGTATACATTGAACACACTATTAAAACAAACACTTCACAAAAAGGTTATTGAAAACGTTAATAGTTTAATTGTGGTGATATCAAAATAAAATTTGTCTAGTGTTGGAATTGACAATACCCCAATGGTGAATTGCCTACCCCGAATTTCATAAAATAGCAAATGTAACACTTGTTGGGACAAACATCGACCACCGGCACTGCCGTCCATAGCAGAAAGACAGCAAACTTCACTTACTGCCTTCTAAACATTTTGATGCCAATATATTTCTCCGACACCAATTTACTCATTAACTTAAATATTTATTATAAAAGTTCAAATTTAAAGATAAAACAAGGTTTCAAATTTGTTTTATATATCGAACTTTTTAAATTTCCTAACCGAAAAAGCAGTAAATCAAATTTCCTCGACGGGAAAGCAGTATAATATAAATATTACTGCTTTTATTCACTAGGAATCGGTTATATATAGGAATGTTACAATTTAACATTAAAATAACAATAAAATTTTACTGTAAGGATGATTTCAAAGTATAAAAGCACTGTAAGACAAACTCTTCTATGAAAAAAAGAATAAAAAAGCAGTCAATTTCATTTTACTGCTGATAAATTTACACGAAATGAAATCAGTTACATTACCGGTAGTTGCTATCATTCGCCAGAGGGCAGCTGATTCCTGTTGATATTTGATATGAGACTTCTAAGATTCACAAAATAAGAATTAGTTATGGCGTTATAGCTTCTAAGTAAGCCGGGCCAAGGTAGTCTTTTATTCAAATAAATGAATGAAAGCAACTTGAAACTTCAAACAAACAAACAAAAAAACAAACAAACTGATATGAGACTTTTGTATTTTGTTGCGCAAGATGCGCACGGGTACGTCTAGTATTTATTAAATTAAAAAACATCAAACCAGGCATGCTTAACCAACGAAACGATATCATTTCGTTACGATAATCAACGTTAATAAACGAAACGAAGTCATTTCGTTTCGTTTATTAACGTTAAGATCGTCAAATTAACGAAATGATTTCGTTTCGTTTTCTGCCATATCAAAACGAAATCAAATCGTTTATGTTGATTATTAATTTCAAACTATGCTGGCAAAGCTGATTGATGGCGGAGTCATTAAAGGTGAAAGCATTAGCCAAGCTGATTGCAACTTTTCTCATGAATTTTGACAGTACAAACATTTCTCAGAGTATTTTTGACATTACCACCAACGAATTACACAAACAAATTACATAGAGTTTGTGTGTGTATGTGCGCTCGTTGTTGCCACCTTACGGCTTCACCATGGCTATAGCATTGCCAGCACAATTCAAACATAAAGTATCACGTTTTTGTTAACGTTTTTAACGTTAACGAAAGCTTTTCGTTTCGGTTAAAAACGAGATACAATTTATCTTGATAATTTCTTTATCGATATTTCGAAGTGTTTCAACGGAAACGGTGGAAATTTTTTGATAAACGATTAGCTTAACGTTAAGGTGCATCCCTGCATTAAACTAGCACTTCATATTTCTCTTATTTCATTTTTAACATTTTGCTTCCTTTTTGGTATGGACGGCAGCACAATATTTCTATCGCGCTTTAAAAACAAAAAAGCCTTAGCCGATCCACAACACCGCCTGCGCCAATCACATTATTTTTGAGTTACAACACATTTCTGCATAGGCGGCCTTGTTTGAGTTAACTTTACTTGTACTTTGTCAGACTAAAATAGGAAGAAGTATAAAACAGCGGTCGACTAATACGTATCCTAAAATATCGGGAGAAGTGTCAAACGGCGCGTCTTGACCTCAATATTATTCTCATTATCATATGTATTTAATTAGCGAGCTTTGCTCATATTGCTTTATACAATGGTTTTTGTAATTGATATTAGAAAAAAATTGTAAGTTTTACAAACGGCGATGGTTACTAGGACATGTTTCTGAATTTCACTTCTTCATCAGCTAGCTTTTCGGGAGCTGAGCGTTGAACTCGAATCTCCAACATTCATATCAGTGCAAGCCTTTAGCTGCTACGCCATATGAATGTTCCGTTGTTACAGGAATAAACTACATACAGAGTGTATCAAAAGGAATATAAACAAAAAAGGCAACTCTTGGAGACCAATTGTACAGCGAACAACGGAACATTCATATGGCGTAGCAGCTAAAGGCTTGCACTGATATGAATGTTGGAGATTCGAGTTCAACGCTCAGCTCCCGAAAAGCTAGATGATGAAGAAGTGAAATTCAGAAACATGTCCTAGTAACCATCGCCGTTTGTAAAACTTACAATTTTTTTCTAATATCAATTACAAAAACCATTGTATAAAGCAATATGAGCAAAGCTCGCTAATTAAATACATATGATCATGTTGATATAATAGTACCAGCGGAAGTATTAAAAACAAATACTGTAAAAATCCGAACAAATGTTACTAAGCTTTCAAAAGCGTGCCTAAAAATCATATCCACACCTTAGGAATAAACTACATACAGAGTGTATGTGCCTACATGGTGATCAAAAAGAATATAAACAAAAAAGGCAACTCTTGGAGACCAATTGTACAGCGAACAACGGAACATTCATATGGCGTAGCAGCTAAAGGCTTGCACTGATAGCACTGATTTGAATGTTGGAGATTCGAGTTCAACGCTCAGCTCCCGAAAAGCTAGCTGATGAAGAAGTGAAATTCAGAAACATGTCCTAGTAACCATCGCCGTTTGTAAAACTTACAATTTTTCTCTAATATCAATTACAAAAACCATTGTATAAAGCAATATGAGCAAAGCTCGCTAATTAAATACATATGATCATGTTGATATAATAGTAACAGCGGAAGTATTAAAAACAAATACTGTAAAAATCCGAACAAATGTTACTAAGCTTTCAAAAGCGTGCCTAAAAATCATATCCACACCTTGGGAATAAACTACATACAGAGTGTATGTGCCTACACGGTGATCAAAAGGAATATAAACAAAAAAGGCAACTCTTGGAGACCAATTGTACAGCGAACAACGGAACATTCATATGGCGTAGCAGCTAAAGGCTTGCACTGATATGAATGTTGGAGATTCGAGTTCAACGCTCAGCTCCCGAAAAGCTAGATGATGAAGAAGTGAAATTCAGAAACATGTCCTAGTAACCATCGCCGTTTGTAAAACTTACAATTTTTTTCTAATATCAATTACAAAAACCATTGTATAAAGCAATATGAGCAAAGCTCGCTAATTAAATACATATGATCATGTTGATATAATAGTACCAGCGGAAGTATTAAAAACAAATACTGTAAAAATCCGAACAAATGTTACTAAGCTTTCAAAAGCGTGCCTAAAAATCATATCCACACCTTAGGAATAAACTACATACAGAGTGTATGTGCCTACATGGTGATCAAAAGGAATATAAACAAAAAAGGCAACTCTTGGAGACCAATTGTACAGCGAACAACGGAACATTCATATGGCGTAGCAGCTAAAGGCTTGCACTGATATGAATGTTGGAGATTCGAGTTCAACGCTCAGCTCCCGAAAAGCTAGCTGATGAAGAAGTGAAATTCAGAAAATGTCCTAGTAACCATCGCCGTTTGTAAAACTTACAATTTTTCTCTAATATCAATTACAAAAACCATTGTATAAAGCAATATGAGCAAAGCTCGCTAATTAAATACATATGATCATGTTGATATAATAGTAACAGCGGAAGTATTAAAAACAAATACTGTAAAAATCCGAACAAAAGTTACTAAGCTTTCAAAAGCGTGCCTAAAAATCATATCCACACCTTAGGAATAAACTACATACAGAGTGTATGTGCCTACATGGTGATCAAAAGGAATATAAACAAAAAAGGCAACTCTTGGAGACCAATTGTACAGCGAACAACGGAACATTCATATGGCGTAGCAGCTAAAGGCTTGCACTGATATGAATGTTGGAGATTCGAGTTCAACGCTCAGCTCCCGAAAAGCTAAATGATGAAGAAGTGAAATTCAGAAACATGTCCTAGTAACCATCGCCGTTTGTAAAACTTACAATTTTTTTCTAATATCAATTACAAAAACCATTGTATAAAGCAATATGAGCAAAGCTCGCTAATTAAATACATATGATCTTGTTGATATAATAGTAACAGCGGAAGTATTAAAAACAAATACTGTAAAAATCCGAACAAATGTTACTAAGCTTTCAAAAGCGTGCCTAAAAATCATATCCACACCTTAGGAATAAACTACATACAGAGTGTATGTGCCTACATGGTTGTTGTTGTTGTTGTTGTAGCAATGCTCGCCCCACCTAATAGCCGCGACCGACCACAAATTGTCATCAATATCCTCTAACGGGAGTCCAAGGAAACTTGCCGTTTCAACAGGGGTGGACCATAAGGAAAGGGGTGTTAGAGGCGTTGGTTCCACATTACAATTAAAGAGATGGTTGGTGTTATGTGGGGACACATTGCAAGCGGGGTATACATTTTGTATGTCGGGGTTGATTCTGGATAGGTAAGAGTTTAACCTGTTACAGTATCCAGAACGAAGTTGAGCAAGAGTGACACGCGTTTCCCTGGGGAGTATGCGTTCCTCTTCCGCGAGTTCTGGATATTTTTCTTCAAGTACTGGATTCACCGGGCAATTCCCGACATAAAGGTCCGACGCCTGTCTATGGAGTTCACGAAGGACCTGCTTGTGTTTTTTCGCTTCATACGGCTGGGTTCTCAGGTGCCGTATTTCCTCAAAATGCTTACGGAGATGACTCCTTAGGCCCCTAGGCGGTGCTGGTTCGTCAATCAGATGTCTGTTGGGATGCCCAGGTTTCTCCTTCCGGTGGTGAAGGTAGCTTAGATATGTAGAAATTAAACAAAAGTGGGGATAGGACACCACCCTGTGGCACCCCTTGTTTAATTCTCCTTGGTTTTGATGTTTCGTTTCTGAATTGCACCGATGCCTGCCGACCACCCAGATAATTTGCGGTCCACCTTTTAAGACATGGGGGAAGGGTAGACCCTTCCAGGTCTTGCAGTAATGAGCCATGGTTGACCGTATCAAAGGCTTTTGATAGGTCTAGCGCTACGAGTACTGTTCTATGGTGGGGGTATTGATTCAAACCGCAATTTATCTGGGTGCTAATGACATTTAGCGTGGAGGTAGTGCTATGGAGTTTTCTGAAGCCATGCTGATGAGGGGCTAGCTGCAAATGTGCTTGGAAATAAGGGAGCAAAATGGCTTCAAGCGTCTTTGCCACTGGCGATAGGAGAGATATCGGACGATATGATTCAACTACGTTAGCTGGTTTCCCAGGCTTTAGTAGCGGGACCACCTTGGCCATTTTCCATTTCTCGGGTATGGCAAAGGTGGAGAGAGACAGGTTGAAGACATGCGCTAAATATTTGAAACCCTCTTTCCCTAGGTTTTTAAGCATCGGCATGGCTATGCCGTCTGGGCCCACTGCTTTGGATGGTTTAGCGCGACCAATGGTGTCCTCAACCTCTCTAGCGGTGATGGTGATTGGTGACGCGCTGAATTTGTGTATATGTGCGTGTCTATTGGCTCTCCGTCTATCTTTGTCGACCGTAGGATGCATTATATATTGTCGGCAGAAAGCGCTCGCGCATTTTTTCGCATCCGACAGCACCTTATCGCCATAGGCGATGGAAACTTTGTCTTTGTGCTTAGTCGGATTCGATAGGGACTTTCGGTGGACCAAAGTTTACCT
Source organism: Eurosta solidaginis (assembly GCF_040869045.1). Taxonomy (NCBI): domain Eukaryota; kingdom Metazoa; phylum Arthropoda; class Insecta; order Diptera; family Tephritidae; genus Eurosta; species Eurosta solidaginis. Next base: position 287,837,814 of record NC_090321.1, on the reverse strand, counting down.
ACACTGGTAGAGAGGTTACAACCTCTTAGGTGCTCTTCCCATTTCGCCCGCTTGTGTTCGTCCACAAGCAATCTGATGCGTTGGTTTATATCCCTTATTTGGGGGTCGCCTGGATCAAGCTGTCTTATAAGGTCGCGTTCCCTCGCTAAGCTCGCGGCCTCCGCCGGGAAGTGGGGCCGGATTTCGGGAATTCTCCCAGCGGGAATGAAATGTGCCGAGGCGGATTCAATGACCTTACGGAAGGCACGCTCCCCTTGACGGGCATCAGTCGGGATAGGGAGGGCAGCAAAGCTGCTGTCTGTTGCAGATTTATATTCTTCCCACTTTCCTTTTTTGAAGTTTATGAAAGTGCGTTTTTCCGTGACGATGAAGTCGGCGGTACGCTCGAACGAAATAAGTATGGGCAGGTGGTCGGATGCCAATGTTACCATCGGCTGCCAGTTGACGCAGTTTACGAGTTCTGCGCTCACGATTGAGATATCTGGCGAGCTATGACAGCTTCCTACCATACGTGTGGGGCGTCTCCGTTTATTGTGCAGAACGTCGTTTCTTCTATTTGATCCGCCAACATCTCACCCCTACTGTCCGCCCGCAAGTTTGAATGCCATAGGTCGTGATGGGCATTGAAATCGCCTAAGATAATGCGATTGTTGCCAGTGAGTAAGGCCTCGATTTTAGGGCGGTATCCACTGGGGCAACAGGTGACAGGAGGGATGTAGATGTTGATGATTTCTAGATTTGCATCGCCTGACCGGACAGATAGGCCTTGACGTTCTAAGACATTGTCCCTGCGGTCAATGCCAGGATCAAATATATGATATTGCACAGAGTGGTGTATAATAAACGCGAGGCCGCCTCCATTTCCGCTCTCGCGGTCCTTCCTGTGGACATTATACCCAGAGCAAGTCTGCAATGCAGATCTTGATGTGAGTTTAGTCTCTTGAATCGCAGCAATGCGGATGTTGTGCCGCTTCATGAAATCGACTATCTCCGTAATCTTCCAAGTTAGTCCATTACAGTTTAACTGCAGAATTCTGAAGTGCATGAGGGGTGACGCCGCCACTCTAGGGGTAAGTGACGGGTGACTACGCCTAGGTTGTGGAAGGCCAGGACGGAATTGCTGTTGTGGCCTTGGGACTGGGCGCCCTTGGGCAAACATTGGGGTACCCGGATGATTTGGGTTTGCGACCTGGCAACATGGCGCGATGAAACCCGTCGAGGGGTTGCCGTCGCGGATACCAGAACATCTAGTAAAGTGGCACCACCCAAGGCAGGAGCTGCATTGAGAGGATGTCGCAAACCTATATATTCTGTGCTGGCAGACGGTGCAAACGGAGGTAGGGACTAAGAGTCTGTTTCCCTGACCTGCACGATTGCTGCCAGAAAAGGGGGGGGGGGGGGGGGGGGGAGAAGAAGACGGGGGCAGGGGCTGATGCTCAGCATTGCTACCAGCTCTACTACGAAGGTAGTAGTTATGAGTGGTATCAGCTGTTTGAGTTGTTGGCGCCGTGGGGCGCGAGCAGCAGCGGTACTTGTTGTGGCTTGCTGAGCAGCGAGGCTGCTGGAAGGTAGTGGGGGCGCTTAGGCGTAGACTACGGGACGCCCTTGGGCGTGAGCAGCAAGGAGCCACAAAAGATTTATAAAAGTTACGTGGACGCCGGGTTTTGGGATTAAGCCCAGAACAACCTGTCCGATGCAACCATCCCTTGCACGAGACACACTGAACAGAGTATGACCGTCCTAAAAAGATTCTTTTCTGGCAAATGCATCAAAACCATTTCTCAGGACCGGGGTCAGGAGACGGACCCGGATTGGGTTCGATACCTTCCCGGAGTAAGAGAATATGTAGCAGTCCTGCTGCAAGGAGCTGATGGGAGGATGACAATTTGTGGGAGGGACGAAACAAATTAAATGGGGTCACACTGAAATGACAGTCCTTGGTCGGGAAAAATCCCGAGTCGCTCCGGTACATAGAACCGACTGCCTTGGGAAGCGGTGCCTACATGGTGATCAAAAGGAATATATACAAAAAAGGCAACTCTTGGAGACCAATTGTACAGCGAACAACGGAACATTCATATGGCGTAGCAGCTAAAGACTTGCACTGATATGAATGTTGGAGATTCGAGTTCAACGCTCAGCTCCCGAAAAGCTAGCTGATGAAGAAGTGAAATTCAGAAACATGTCCTAGTAACCATCGCCGTTTGTAAAACTTACAATTTTTCTCTAATATCAATTATTATTCTCATTGTTAACACACCAACAGCCATCATCCATTGAGTTTTCTAGCTCCGTATCACGCTCAGTTCCTTCGGAAGTGCTCTGGATCATTGGGAGACCTGAGAAGCAGAGGACATGATATTTTTGTACCCATGAGTTGTGATAGGCAGACGTCGCCGTTGTGTTTAATTTAACACATACCGATAAAGACAGCGACATCTATTTTTGAAAAATTTGGTTTATTAAAGGCAGCGTTGCTATAAAAACAAGAAGTTAACAAACTATCTGGATCACAAACTTAACCCGACTTCTATCTGGATTTATCTGGCTCAGTATCTTTGCGACCGTATGATGCCTAACAAGAATATTAACAATCTGAAGGCAGACAAAAAATTTAAGTAGGTCAAAAGATTTTCAAGAAAACCCGAAGAAAGGTCTATACGACAGCAGACACTCTTAATACACGTCCAAAAAATCGGTAGGGGTGTCAAAATCTTGTTAATTTGAAAATCGAAAAATCACCCCGGAGCCTCCGAAACCGTGGGTGGGATCCATAGTATTTGTGCGCAGAACACCTTTCTGCAGTTTTTCCTGTGTACAACAAAATCGCCAACTTTAACTGCTATTGTGTCCGGACAAAGATACAATTGTTCTTTTCCGTCTTACCAAAATGTGGATCGCGGAATAGTACTCGATTATTACTCGTGTCGTACACATTCCGTTAAAATTAATGCAACTCGCTCAAACTTGTAATTGCCTACTAAATATGAACACCTCGCAAATAAAGCGATTTTCCACCAGTTTGCGAGGTTTACACGGCTTTCGAGCTTTTTGAGGGATACCATTTATGGGTTGCCCTTTTATAAAAATTCCAGTGAAGCGTCTATGAATCAACTCCTATGCAAAATATGATCAAATGAACGCATGCCTCGAGATCCAAAAGAAAGGCGATCCCGAAAACCGCGTAAATTTCCACGGAATAAGTCTGCTTAATATCGCGTATAAGGTTCTATCTAGCGTATAGTCAATGAACTGATTGGACCTTATTAGAAGAGTTGGGCCTGCAAACTGTTTACAGCAATTGTTTATATGTAAACAATGTAATTGTTTACAAGCTAATTGTTTACGTAAACAATTCATTTTTGTAAACAATTGCAAACAATTCATTTTTTTGCTTTTTTTATGAGTCAGAAAGAATCAACTACTAATTAAGCATTTTCCAGTTTTCCAAGCATAGTTCTAGAAGTATCTGCTGTGTTCAACAATCTATCTGTTTGACTAGACAGTTTACAATATAAGTTGAAATGACATATGCTGGCAAATGTTTACAATTGTATACATTATTTACAATTGTTTACAATGAAAGTGTAAACAACCCAAAATATGTTGTAAACGCACAACCCTGTTTATTAGTGCGGCTTTAGACCTGATAAATCTACTATCGACCAGATCTTCACGATACCCCAGATTCTGGAGAAATTGGTAGGAGAATTCACACTCATCATCAATTTGTCGACTTCAAGCGAAAAGTTGCTTGTATGCTTCCTTGTCTGAATTTAAGGTCCCTGTAAAGTTAACAACGCGCTGCCTAATAGCGCTGAGCAACCCCACCACGCTCTACAAGTCGTTCAGTGTAATTTCACTGCTACAACAACAACAGTCGCTCATCATATCCGTCTCTATGGCTTCGAATCATGTACGGTGTCGAGAGATATGATTTTTGGAGTGCTCGCGAGGCGGCCGGTATAATGAGCGGCACCGCTTTGTTAGAAACTAGGAACACTTACTTCGCCGACTTCTTAGTTTCCACATACATAATTAATTTACATTGCAATATTTTTTACAACGTACTCTACGGCTATGTAGCGGAACCAATTTCGTAGAAACCAAGCCTTAATCAATTACGTCAGTGTATGTTCTTGCTAAGGATTAGAGTGCTCGCAGACGAATCTTGCAGGGAAGGTTGCGCGAGATTCGAATGATACCAATGGAACCGCTTTCGGCAATTCTATATGACAGCATGAAACTCTTAACTCACGTCCAAAAATACCGCGGGTTGGGAAACGCAAAACTAAATTTTCAGTCGTTCTTTGGACGTCAATTAATAGTGTCATGATGTCGTATAGAATTACCACGCCTTCAACTGACTCATTTGAAGCCTGTGTAAATGTAATATTACGGAGATGTGCAGAACGTATTGTAGAACCCTTTTAAAAAATTTGGCAGGGAATTTGTTTATTATTCGTAGAGTTTTTAGACAAATGTAGGAATGTCAAATAACAGAGATGTGGCATCACTGTTACAAACACTCATCTCTATGAACAGCAACATAGGATGCGAATTTTTAGGTATATGGACATTTGTTCATAACCGAGTACTGATAAATTCTATACATCCAAGGCTCATATCAGCATCAATATAACGCGTACGCAATGAGCGGCCGATAAATGTAAAAACAGCCCAAACTCCAAGGAACGATCACACAACCGGCCCAACTTTGCAGGGGGATGTCGATAACACTATTCACATACATAAATACGCATACAGAAGATTTAACAACAAAAACTAGCATTTACAAATGAGCCGAACGTTAATGGCCCAAAATGAACGCACGAAACCGAATGAATGCCAATGTTACGCCGACTGAGGCAGCGAAGTAGCAAATATACTTGTTCTCTCGAAGCCATTGTTAGTTTTTTTCTTTCAATTAAATATACATCTTTACCTAAATATACTGCCTTTACTTTTAGCTAGCAAAGAAAAATTTAAGCTATGATATATTTAGAATATTTTATAGGAATATAGCACTTGATATTTATGAAACTTGCTATTGGCTTAAATTTTCAATGTATCAATACCTGAATAGTATATAGTCATCAAAGTTTCTGCTGCGCAAACACACGCTTCTCTGCTTTCGCTTCTTTCGGGGTTTGCTACTGCGACGCTTTTTCTATTCACAAAATCGTATTTAAGTTTTTCCATATTTTTTGTATATTTCAATCAAGCTCGTAGCAATTCTTTTGCCGCTTTTAACACAAATTGTCTTTTTAAGCAATTTTGGATGGTTTTAGTGTTCAAATTTGCTTATAATTTTAACAAATTAATTAAAACTCTACTCTATATTTTTACGACAAAATCCGTGGCCTATGCCCTTAAATCAGAGATGTTCTTCAATGCAGTAGTAGTCGCTGTTCATTATTTCCTACCTTCTTTAGTTGTCAGAATGACATTACAAAGGTAGAAGTGAAAATAGTGCACAGTGTCGCATTAAAAGTACTCTTAGCCCGACGACAGTTTAACGGCTGGTAGGTAAAAATGCTCTTGAAATATTTTGTATTTTTTTGCAGGAAAATAAGAATAGCCTTGATTTCTTGACGTCTGACGATGCCCAAAGTGGTAGGATTAAAACTCTAGTCAACTTTATATGTAGTTCAAACTTGCACTGAAAACCGGGCATTAGTTTATTTTGTTTTTCGGTGTGAGTTTAAACTCCAGTTAAAGTTGACTAGAGTTTAACCTTGCCACTTTGTTCGATTAAATTAAATTTTGCTGCACATCTTAGCTTAAGCGGCCGAAGTGGCAGGGTTAAACTCTAGTCAACTTTAACTGGAGTTTAAATTTTCACTGAAAATACGGACATAAGAAACAACTAGTTTAGGGCAGCGTTGACAGATTGACGACGCCGTCATTTTCACGATTTTCAACTAGATTGACGCTTGAACGATTTTTTAATGAAAAATGACTATTTAAGCCTGCTTACTATGTAAGATTTATTTTAAATATTCAAACACCAAGAAATAGATGCAATAACGTTGATTTTAGATGGACACTACAGTAATAAATATTGAAGTGATCAACTTAGCTCGTGAAAAAGTGAAGCCAAAAAATAAAAAAGAAAAGGAACCTTCCAAAAACTAGCAACGAAAGCTAGAAAAGAATGTGAAGAATTAACTAGTGACTCCGAAGTAAGCGTCGTCTACGCAGAATTGAACCAAGGGGTTTTGGTTGAAATGCCTCCAGACGGAGCAATTTGCTCCTTTTGCGAAAAGTGAAGGAAGGACGAAAGAAATGTATCAGAATGGAGTGCTTGTTTACAATGCGATACGGTTTGGGCTCATAACGTCTGAATTCCCAAAAAAATCCTATTTTTATTTGCGAGTCTTGTACAAATTGAAGTTTTTAAGAATTTTGATATTTCCAATAACTGATTTATTTTTAATATCAACGAGCCAAGGAGGCATTTTATTTTATCTTTTGAGAAGCTATTTATCTTTTATTAATAAAATTGGTAAATTTTAAAAGAATAACTTTTTAGTAAAACTGTTCTGGTTATTATTCGGGTTAAATGGTATATTATACTAAACTAGCCTACGTTTGCCTACCACATTACCCGCCAATTTTTGTGGAAACGGCATTTCGGGCTCGTCGTTCGTGATTTTTTTTTTTTACTTTTTTTACTTTTGGTAAAGTATAATATAGATGATATTTCACCAAACAAAATGTGATGAAAACGATGTGAATTGGACTTTGGTTAGACCAAAAAAAACTAAACGCTATACCACAAATTCCGCAGTTCCTCTATTTTGAAGAGATTTCTAAGGTTCCTCAAGAAGTTTTTTGGAAAACTACTTCTACTATCAAAAGAGCTGACTCTACCTACGCCTTTTCTAATTTATGTGCATTCGCTGCATATCTAATGTGCTTGCCACACTCTTCAGCGAATGTAGAACGATTTTTTTCTAAAATAAATTTAAACAAAACAAATATCCGAAACCGTCTGGAAACTGATACATTAAAAGGAATATTGCTAGCCCAAGATTATTTAATAACTTTTCCTGTCATAATATTGAACCGCAAATAAATATGCTAAAAAAAAAAAGAAATGCGAAAATGTAGAACTAAGAAAATAATATGATATAGGAGGTTCGATTCGAGCTCAAAGAAAAAAAAATAATAATAATTGTTAAAATTACTGAAAACAAGTACCCTATTGTATGTAATACAAAATTTATCTTTTAAGACGTTTTTGTTATTTATAAAATAAAACGAAATGAAGTGAAAACGATTTTATATAATGTATATGGCAACAAAAAATAACAATCAAATACAATTTTCAGAAAAGCGCCTTTAACCCTAAAAAGATAACGTTATTTTTTTACCCTAGAAAGATAACGTTCGTCTGAGAGACGTGTTCACGTTTAAGGACCCTGAAGATATAAAAAAAACTTACATTTTTGTTTTTTTTTATATATTCACTTGTTTTAAATATTTTTTTAAAGAAAAATGTTGTTTTTTTAATATATTAAAAATTAAGTTTGACTTGTCTTGGACTTGTCCTTACAAAAATCAGTCTTTTTCGAATGACCTCAGTTTATAGCAAAAAAATTTAAATAAAATAATTTGTTTGTACTTCAATTGAATGAATTAACTGTTTTAAACAATAATGAAAAAATATTGGCTAAAATTTCCATTTTAGGCAAAAATCTTTATATATAAAAATCACGTGTCACTATGTTTGGGGCCAATGGACTCCTAAACTATTGAACCGATTTTGAATTTGTTTTTCACCCCGTGTGTAGTTTGATTTAACTTGAAATATAGGATAGGTTATATCTCAGCTTATAGTCGAAATATTATTTTATTGTAAATTTTTTTTATTTGTTTATACGTAATAATAAAATGTTACGTATACGCACCGGCACTCACATTTTCAGGTGGTGCGGATATACTTCCATGTAATTGGTTGGTGTTTAATTAAACAACGTGCTTATCAATAAAAAATTTTATAACGAATGATATCAAGTATAGCACATCACCAGGCCCGCCGGGAGGGTGGGGGGGGGTTTCTGAGGGGGCCCGCGATTTAGGGGTACTATGATATTTTTTTTTAATTCAGGAGAGTCTTTAGTTGTTCCATGTGCAATTTTTAAGCCGAATTTCAAAAGCAACGAAAATATGCATTTCGTTTTAATATTATAGTGAAGTGTGAAAAATAAAAATCTATATATATATTGTAACGAATTTACTGTAACTCCGCTTATTTTCAACGTGCTCCTTACGTTCGTATCGCTAAATTGACGAATAAATAAATCAAATATTTAATAATGCAAAACGGTCTTTATTAGACTACTTTGAATAACACTTATACTTCACAACTGTTATCGTGTTTAAATCAAACTCAAGTCAGACTACTCCGCTTTTGCCGCTTTTATACTCTTTTCTGCATCGTTGGGATATTCCAGATGTTTCTCCTTGTAGAATGTTCTACTTGTTTACCCTAGTAATTGAGCTACATATATGTATACCTATTTGTAGTTTATAGACTCTCACATAGGCATATGCGTGTATATATGTGAGTAATACTCTGACTGTTGACTAAATATGTACATCTGTGTGTGAGTTATCTCTTCGCTGCCTTGTATGCATGTGGGTAAACGACGGCTAATGTGTTTATGTGAATTTCCCCGCTGCGTGTATGTAAATGTTGCTTGTCGTAATGTGTACATAATAATTTATTTATTTACGCACATACTGCTTAGAATCACCCTAGCGATGTGATGTGAGTATCACTTAGTGATTCTAATATTCGTGACAATATATAAAGAATGGCTAAAATGTGTGTTAGTTGGTCGCCGGTGTTTGAAGAGATGCGTCGGTCGATTTTGTTCAAACTTTCACACAAGCTGCGTAAACCGCACGCGGTGCTTACTACATAGGTTTGGTTGCGATCGACGTACAGGGTCTCGAGATATAGGCCGAAACGTGGACCCGAGTACGCCTTGAATGTGTTTATAGAATATGGATAACAAATGAAAGCTGTTGATGAGTGCTTTAGCAGAGAGTAATTTTCATACCCCTGGGTGACTAGGGATTCGAGATATAGGCCAAAACGTGGGCCAGTGAATGCCTAGACAGTGTTTATACAATATGGATATCAAATGAAAGCTGTTGATGAGTGCTTTAGTAATATATTATCCAGATATATAGCTAGATTTATATATATATATAAGATTATAGCTAGAGTAATATATTATCCAGAGACGGACTGGGACTAGGATTAGCCCTAGGACTGGGACTGGAATAAAATACATACCACCCTCTGGGACAGGCAATAAGGGATGCAGAAGAATGAGAAGAAATTGAGAGAAGAGAAAAGAGAAGGAGACTGAGACGAAGATGGAATAGATGAAGCGAAAAAGACGGAGGGAGGAGTGAATAAAAGGATTGGGAAAAAGTGAAGAGGGGGAAGGGCACAGTTAGACGGAAAAAGCTTATTAAAATGTATGCAGATAGGCCAAATTTAGGGCAGAACAACGTCTGCCGGGTCTTCTAGTTACATATAAAATTTGTAGTCACGTAAAAGATAACGACACGTCTCTTAGACGTATTTTTAAAAAACAATCGTATATATTTCAGCAAACAAAAAATTTACTATGAAAAACACCCCCCACTGACAAGCTGGTAATGGTAGATGAGAAAACTGAGAATGAGAATGTTCTCTCTTTATGATTGTGGGAGACTGAAAGCAAAATTAAAAGGACGTACGTCTCACAGACGTAAATTATCTCGCTAGGATTAAAGTTAATATTATTGAATGAAATCCGGCGATCTCATTTTGGTTTCCGGCGAATACAATCGTACGCCCCCTGGTAATAACCCAACTTCGTCCTAACTCAACTTTGGTTGTTATTGGCTGTTGCCATAGATATGACGATTTTTTGTGCGGCGTCTGACGACCTAGAAAAAATATATGGCAACGCTGGTTTAGGGATACTTGTAAATACATGTAGGTATCGATATTATAGTACTGGATAAGTATCAGTAAAAAGGTAGTTGAATCGAAACACGATTTATCGAAAAATTTATTGAATTTTTTTCTGCGCTCAATTTATTATTCAATAAAAGCAATAGATATAAATATGCAAGGTAAGATACACCTTCGAGAAGATTTAGGCCAAGCTTCTTCTCCAATAATTTGTTCTATCAATTGGCGGGAAGGTACCTACAAGCTGACTTTGAACGAAGCTATTTATGGCGGAAATAAAATCGGAGAGTTTGCCAAATCACGGCCAAAGGGCGAGCCTGCTTAGAGAAACTTTCTTCTAATTGAAAAAAACTGTTTCTAAAATGTTGATGTTGCTTTGCCCGGGGCGTGAACCCAGGATCTTCGGTGTGGTAGGCGGAGCACGCTACTACCACACCACGGAGGCCGTCGGTGTATAATATGCTTTTAACAGCTCCGACACATAAGCAGTTTTTCATATAGATGAGTTTAACACAAGCTTATGTATTATGAGTAGATTGCATGTATTTTTTGGAGAATGATAGAATGAGCGACACTAGCGCAATCTGATATTGAAAAGTGCCAACTCCCCAATTTTGTTCCAAGCAAATCATAAGAAGAAGAATTTGACATTTGATTTGGCTAAGGGTGTTGGCACACTTTGCAAGTGAAATTATTTTTCCCACTGGTTGGTAAATTTTCTAACATTTTTCACAATTAAAAACTGCAATATAACAATTGAATACGACACAAAATATGTTAGCAAGTATTTTTGTTGTATAGGGAGAATGTTTATAAGAGTGTTTCGCGCAATTTTTTATGTGAATGGGCAAGGCGTAATAAACTTCAATTGCTAAGTCTGAAGTTCCTTCATATTTACAAACGTAACATCTTGGTTGATTGTGGCGATGTTAATGGAGTGCATAAGCTTGTGTAACGCATCTATATGAAAAATTCCATTGTACCGCGGCCTTTAAGAATACGCTTCTAGCGGCAATTATTGGAGACTCGCTGCAAAGATGGTTGTACCGAATGGCGGAGGCACGCACCTCTGTTGGTAATAGTGTATAACTTATAGCTGAACCGGTTGCGATGAATTGTGAACACAGACACCCTTTTCGGTTATAAAAGTAGAGAGTAGTGTAGAGAATAAATGGAGAGATACATTATAGTTGCAACTGAGTATAATGTATACTGAAATTTAGCAGCACTAATTTTTTGCGCAACAATTTCATGAGTGTAGATAAAGTTGCATACTTAGTAGTCCATATGAAGCTTAAGTGCATATGTATATACATTTAAAAAAACACAGCTAGTGCTAGGTATTTATTTTTATTTCAAACAAAATTAATTTTTTATTTGTTTATAATATTTGTATTTAATTCTTTATAAAGTTAACGTTACATATTTATAAAACCCCAACCTATAGTCCCTGGGCAATGCCGAATAATCTCATAACACTGAGATTGTCATTTTGCAGTCCCAAAATCCCGGGAATGTAAAATATCTTCTGGATTCGATGCCTTACATTTGATGTACCCGAATAATACTGAATTCTTATTGATTTTAATTAACGTTCAACTTTTCTTGTCTTTTGACAAAAGACGACGCACTAGCAATTATTTCTTGGCAGAATCAAAGTTGCAGTGTGAAATTGATCCTGACAATATGTAGAAAATAGTACTAGAAATTCCTTAAGAACTGCATCTGGGCACAGAGAACGTATAACTATACATTCACGTCTCTGGTTGGGCAAACGAACATTTAGTTGAGCATTTATTAAAACGAGAAAAATTTCCATATTGGCTACAAAATTATTAAGAAAATTTTCTCGTCTGCACATCCTACCTGCATACATAATGTCTAAGAAAATAGGATTAACAACGGCAACAAGACTTAAGGCTTTGGGGCAGCTTGAGTGCAGGTCGCATGGTCATTGGAGTGAAGCGTTATTTAATATAAAGCGATCAGACTACATGATATCGTGCCTGAGCTTCGAAAGAGATTTGGAGCCACACTCGGGTTGGATGGTGCGGAAATGGCAAGGGTGCGGAAATGGCAGAAAATACGATATAATTGTATACTAATGTTTCCGAATGAACGGAAGGGGTCGGGTAGAAATTCTGCAAAAATCGTTCTTAAGCAGTGGTTGCGTAATTAAGCAGCGCCGAACTTCCTCAAGAAGAAATCACACAAGCTTTGGAGAGACTTCACTCAGGCTTGATCATAGATGATGGGTGTAATGAAAAGTAGTTCTCGTTGATAACGGCAGATGTAAAAAGTGTGGCTGCAAAAATAAACTGTTGAGCACGTTCCGTGTTCGTGTCCTGCGCTTGCGAGGTCAAGGCTACAGCTACTAGGGTCGCAGAGTCAGAAACTAAGGTACGCCCTAAGAGGATGGAGTTTTTTATAAGTCCTGGTACCTAATTGGGTTTAAATCGTATATTGCCGTTTTCACATGGTTCTGAACCTCATTATTAAGTTATTAAAAAATTGGTGGCAAGACTCCACACATTTCGTACAAATTTTCTTGATGACCCGCACCTATGAACCATCGGGAACCTTCTTAAAAATCGATCGCCTTGGACGATTTAAATTATCTCCATGTGAGTCCTCATTGCGCATATATTAAATTTAAAGTCTGTAACCCTTCGAGAAGTTATCTAAACTATATCTCAAGTATATATGTATATCTCGGAAAAATTTTCTAATTACCTCGATCCATGCGCTATCTAACGGAAAATTTTCTCCTTTTTGCATTGTCCCGGTGCTCAGAACTGAGCTTTCCAGTTTGAAGCTGAATGAGAAATCACTTAAAAATCGATGGTAAGGTTCCCCCTGCTATAGGTGGCTATGTTTTTTCCAAATTTCTTATCTCGGTCCCAGTCCAAGTTCAAAGATTGTAGCCCCACGAAAAGTGGAGATTTACTACATTTGTAATGAGATTTGCGGCCTTCGTCATTTAAAATTATGCTACGCCCACAAAATTATTGAAATCTTCTTAATTAAAATCTTATTACTTATTATAATGTATCAGCGTTATTATAGTACTGAATAATTTTTAATCAACGCTTCAAGGTTTCAAATAAATACGGGTTAAATATGATTAAAATAAAATAGGTACTAATTTATGTGTTCGTCTCCTTGAATTAATTATTAATGAAATATATTAGATTCTAATATTTGGGTTGTCTTCGAATTCTTGTAGCCGATTGTATGTACCATTTTTTTTTGTTGTTTTTCCCAAAACATACTTCACTATTTTTAACACGCTTATATTAGCTTCACTTGTTTACATATATGCTTGTTTGTAACTGGCGGCAGTGGTTAAATAACTCGGTACAAAACGAGTTGTGGTTAATAGTGGAGACACGAACCTCTGTGCTAAGGCGTGTTTTTTTAGTTTTTTTAAACTACATGGCGCACAGTCATAGTCAAAATAAAATAGGTTTTAAATTTAGTTTCAGCTTTTTTGAAAGATAGCTCATAGAAAATTCTGTCAAAAAGCTGCAACAAACTATTTAAAATCTATTTTATTTTGACTATGCGCCTACACTGAACTCGTAATTGAGGACACTACCTATCCAGGTAGACGCGCGTCACTCTAGCTCTACTGCGATCTTTAACAGGGTAAAGCTGGAGACATTGGTGCTTTATCGGTAACCGTATCGGTAACCTTATAACAGCTGATTCGACCAATCTTATGAGAATCAATGCAATCGATTATTGGTGCCGCTAAGGTCGTAACCGTATCGTAGCCAACCAATTGGGTTTTGGTTTACCATCGTAACGATAAACAGCTTATTACGTTAGGGATACGACTACAGCGATACGACATACGGCACCAATGACTCCCGCTTAAATTCATACATATTCAGAAGCAATCCCGATATACCCAATGTATGTCCTACTTAGTTCATGATCATTGTCATAAATCCTGTTGAACCTAGGGATGACGACCCCGGAAATACCTGTCTTTTTTCATTCCCAAAAATCTCGGGATTATTGGACTTTAATCGTTTTTTTTAACCTGGCCATTTAATATTCATTTAAATAATTTATAATTCGTTTCACAAATATCCACCTTTTAAGAGCAAAACAAATAAAAACAGTGTGGAACAAACCAAGTAAAAAAATCTCTGTAAAGGTTTTTGCTAAAAGTCAGACTATCCAAAATAGTTTAAGTTTTCGAGAGATTCCTATCTCAAATTGCGGAAAACGCCTTTTCCGCTATATCACAAATCGAAAAAATTCAAATAAATTTTGTAAACAAAACTCAAATTTTTCGAAAGTTTCGGTGTTGTTAGCACGAATTGATCCCAGAAAATTCAAGGTTTTCAGTTATTGAAACGTAAAAATGCAAAAAAAACACGTTTTAAGGTAGCATTGTGGACATTTCACTACTATAATTCTTTTTAATTGACCGTTATCTAACTAGATGAAACGATCACTGCTACTTTTCGAAATCCAGTTCAAGTTTTTAGAAGGATTTTATTGCTTCTGGAAAATCGTCTAGGCGTTGTACCTATGGTAAGAACAAAAATGTGTTTCGTTCTGAAGATATACATATTTTTTCCAAACTTTTGTAATTGTGTATTATTTATTAATTTGTTATTATTATTATACTCAGTTGAGCAGAGCTCACAGAGTATATTAACTTTGATTGGATAACGGTTGGTTGTACAGGTATAAAGGAATCGAGATAGATATAGACTTCCATATATCAAAATCATCAGGATCGAAAAAAAATTTTATTGAGCCATGTCCGTCCGTCCGTCCGTCTGTACGTTAACACGATAACTTGAGTAAATTTTGAGGTATCTTGATGAAATTTGGCATGTAGGTTCCTGAACACTCATCTCAGATCGCTATTTAAAATGAATGATATCGGACTATAACCACGCCCACTTTTTCGATATCGAAAATTTCGAAAAACCGAAAAATTGCGATAATTCATTACCAAAGACGGATAAAGCGATGAAACTTGGTAGGTGAGTTGAACTTATGACGCAAAATAGAAAATTAGTAAAATTTTGGACAATGGGCGTGTCAGCGCCCACTTTTAAAAGAACGTAATTTAAAAGTTTTGCAAGCTGTAATTTCGCAGCCGTTGGAGATATCATGATGAAATTTGGCAGGAGCGTTACTCCTCTTACTATATGTATGCCTAATAAAAATTAGCAAAATAAGAGAACGACCACGCCCACTTCTAAAATTTTTTTTTTTTAAATTCAAATTTTAACAAAAAATTTTATATCTTTACAGTATATAAGTAAATTATGTCAAGACTCCAGTAATGATATGGTGCAAAAAAATACAAAAATAAAAGAAAATTTCAAAATGGGCGTGGCTCGGCCCTTTTTCATTTAATTTGTCTAGGATAATTTTAATGCCATAAGTCGAACAAAAATTTACCAATCCTTGTGAAATTTGGTAAGGGCTTAGATTCTAGGACGATAACTTATTTCTGTGAAAAAGAGCGAACTATGTAGGTTGAAGCCACGCCCAGTTTTTATACACAGTCGACCGTCTGTCCTTCCGCTCGGCCGTTAACACGATAACTTGAGCAAAAATCGATATATCTTTACTAAACTCAGTTCACGTACTTATCTGAACTCACTTTGTATTGGTATACAAAATGGCCGAAATCCGACTATGACCACGCCCACTTTTTCGATATCGAAAATTACGAAAAATGAAAGAAATGCCATAATTCGATACCAAATACGAAAAAAGGGATGAAACATGGTAATTGGATTGGTTTATTGACGCAAAATATAACTTTAGAAAAAAACTTTGTAAAATGGGTGTGACACCTACCATATTAAGTAGAATAAAATGAAAAAGTTCTGGAGGCTGAAATAAAAAACCCTTGAAATCTTGGCAGGAATACTGTTCGTGGTATTATATATATATGTAAATAAATTAGCGGTATCCAACAGATGATGTTCTGGGTCACCCCGGCCCACATTTTGGTCGATATCTGGAAAACGCCTTCACATATACAACTACTACCACTCCCTTTTAAAAGCCTCATTAATACCTTTAATTTGATACCCATATCGTACAAACACATTCTAGAGTCACCCCTGGTCCACCTTTATGGCGATATCTCGAAAAGGCGTCCACCTATAGGACTAAGCCCCACGCCCTTTTAAAATACTCATTAACACCGTTCGCTTGATACCCATATTGTACAAACACATTCTAGATTGACCCCTGGTACACCTTTATGGCGATATCTCGAAAAGGCGTCCACCTATAGAACTAAGGCCCACGTCCTTTTAAAATACTCATTAACACCTTTCGTTTGATACCCATATTGTACAAACACATTCTAGAGTCACCCCTGGTCCACCTATATGGCGATATCTCGAAAAGGCATCCACCTATAGAACTAGGGCCCACTCCCTTTTAAAATGCGCATTGGCCCCTTTCATTTGATACCCATATCGTACAAACAAATTCTAGGGTCACCACTGGTCCACCTTTATGGCGATGTCTCGAAACGGCGTCCACCTATGGGACTAAGGATCACTCCCATTTAAAATAGGCATTAACACCTTCCAATTGATACCCATATCGTACAAACAAATTCTAGAGTCACCCCTGGTCCACCTTTATGCCGATATCTCGAAAAGGCGGCCACCTATACAACTACCCCCACTCCCTTTTAAAACCCTCATTAATACCTTTAATTTGATACCCATATCGTACAAATACATTCTAGAGTCAAACCTGGTCCACCTTTATGGCGATATCTCGAAAAGGCGTCCACCTATAGAACTAAGGTTCACTCTCTTTTAAAATACTCATTAACACCTTTCGTTTGATACCCATATTGTACAAACGCATTCTAGAGTCACCCCTGGTCCACCTTTATGCCGATATCTCGAAGAGGCGACCACCTATACAACTACCACCACTCCATTTTTAAATGCCCATTAATACCTTTAATGTGATACCCATATCGTAGAAACACATTCTAGAGTCACCCCTGGTCCACCTTTATAGCGATATCTCGAAAAGGCGTCCACCTATAGAACTAAGGCCCACTCCCTTTTAAAATGCTCATTAACCCCTTTCAGTTGATACCCATATCGTACAAACAAATTCTAGGGTCACCCCTGGTCCACCTTTATGGCGATATCTCGAAACGACGTCCACCTATGGGACTAAGGATCACTCCCTTTTAAAATACGCATTAACACCTTCCATTTGATACCCATATCGTACAAACAAATTCTAGAGTCACCCCTGGTCCACCTTTATGCCGATATCTCGAAAAGGCGGTCACCTATACAACTACCCCCACTCCCTTTTAAAACCCTCATTAATACCTTTAATTTGATACACATGTCATACAAACGCATTCCAGGGTTACCCTCGGTTCATTTTCCTACATGGTTATTTTCACTTATGTTGTTACCATAGCTCGCAACTGAGTATGTAATGTTCGGTTACACCCGAACTTAACCTTCCTTACTTGTTTTATGATAAATTAAATTTGTTTCTAAAGGTCTCACCGTATGTGCAAGCAAGGCTACGAAAAAATCTTGAGTATACATTGCCAATACATTTATCATCCCACCCTCACACCCCCCAGATTCATGAGGAAATTTGGGTTGCCAGAGCCTCGGCTGCTAAAGAAACAGGACAGGTAAGGTAAACAATTGGGTTGGAGAAGCTTTAATTGCGCTGGCAACCCCTTGAATCAATTTGGTACTTTAGTTGCTTCTTACGACAGGCATCTGCAGCGGGTATATTCGGTGCCACCTAACCCGTTGGGGGTATTTGGTGCTATTGATATGTTATGTTGATGAGTTAGCTCCTGTCTAACCAAACAGCATTAAAATTCATTTTTGGAAAAAATGGTACTTAGCACGTTTGTACCATAAACCGACTTATTATCTTTTGCTACAAATGCTGCAAAGATGAAATCAAGGCGAATTCAGTACCAGGTGTTGTTATACCAACAGCCGATTGTTTCTTCTTGATTATTTTCCATACAGCGCATTGTACCTTAATATGTCAGTTAACCGAAATCAGTGAAAATTTTCTTTTGACTTGACATTCTTCAAGTAAGCGGTATTTCCCTAAATTCATTACAATATTGTCCATTTGACCGATCTTGACGACAGCCATATATGTAAGCTTCTGGTAAAATTTAAAACTATTAAAGAAAAAATTTACGAAAGCCCTCTTATCCGAAAAATCGGTTGTATCGGAGATACATATTTTCCAGAGTGATCCGGTCCGGTCGTTCCGACAAATGATTAATGGGACACCCAGATATTCCTCACCGAATTTCATCAGGATATCGTAAAAGTTGAGGGACTATTTTGCGCTCGAACTGACAGAAGGACGTGGCTAAATCAAGTCAGCACATCATCCTCGTCATTTCCGTATACTTAAGGACTTACAATTTTTGATTTTGGACCAAACTTAATATTTCATTTCGTTTTCATAAAAGGGCGCATACCTTATATGACGAACACGTTTGTCTATGTGTGTACATCAAAGTGACTCGAAATGATAAACAAGATTTCTATTTTATGCAAACCTGTATAAACCAAAAGCTGAAAAACTGCCGGATATACCGGATTCCGAATACATGGCACAACATATATATAATTTTGAAGGTAATTACCATTTCTATTTGATTTTTTAATATAATTTTACCTTATTTGGGTGGTGGCTAATGTTCACCTCACTACGTCTCATTGATTCCATACAGTTCAAGAAGTGAGGATGGTTGCTTGTTGCGGACTCGCACACTGCAACTCTCCCTCATCCATATACAAGTATTTACTATGCTCCGATGTTAAAGTTGGCTTGGCTGAAAAATCATCGTATATACGTTGAGTTTTAGCTGAGTTGGGCCTTGGCCCACTGGCCAATTTACACATCTTCAATCTAAAGTAGAAAAAGAGAATTTATTTAGTAAGGTATTAATTTTCTATAAGTCAAATAGCGCAGTCATTCATTAAAATAACTTGTGCCAATGTCCCTTAATTTACATCAAATCCCTACTTGACTACTTGACGGTACGGAATATACCTAAACACAGCCACTTAATGCGAGCATCTTCAATAAACTAGGTATTGGGAAAGATAAGAAAGGTGTAGCTGTCCATTGCTCGAAATGAAACGTGACGGATCATGAAAGGGCTGAATAAAAACAGTGAATTGTTACGTTAGTAATCATATTGTGGCGAATATTAGCAGTTGTATACATCACTATGCTGCTAGTAAACACATGCACGACAATAGCAAAGTAGAAACGTAAATATCAGATACATAAAGGAGAAATAAATAAGCAGCTGTTCGCGAAAAATCTAGACCTTAGGAGTAATGGGTGAACGAGGTATCCGAGAATATAAAAGCAGCACAATAATCAATCAGTTTGATTTTAACACGCTGTAATGAAGTACGTGATAATTGTAATTGTAAAGTACTACTTCCAAAGTAGTCTAAATAAAGAACGTTTTGTTACACTGAATATTTAGAGTTATTTATACGACAATTCAGATATTCGACCGTTAACAGAAGCTGCAAAATAATCAGAATTTCACAAAATTCGTTACAATATCTATGAGAATCCATTTCTTTTTAGTGTTTTAGGCTGTTTCATTCATTTTTGTGTCTCCTCTGACTTTTTATGCCTCTTTTATTTAAGAGTACTCATCAGACATGTCTCTTAGGTTACACGAATCCCATATGGCAGTATGTTAATCGACGAACAAAACAAGAAATGAGTCGAATTTTCAAGAGCAAATCTTAAAAGGTTCCAAGCAGAATAGAATATTTTTTTACACTTTAGGTGTATATTTCAAAGCCGCCTTCGACAACACGAAAGGGAGCTCGGTTATTCCCAAAGAGGATAAATATCTTTTATTAATAAATAATAAATATAATTTATTAATTTATCCTCTTTGGCTAAACCAACTAAGCTCGTCATGCTGGTCATATCGGTATACTTATTGGTGGGTTCATCTCGTTTAAGGACTTACATTTCGAAAATCGAACCAAATTTAATACAAATATTCATTTTTATGAAAGGTATAAATATCGGAACGTGCGAACAGGTTCAATTTGACTTTTGACCAAAAAAATACCTCGAGATAAGAAAGATGCAATTATAATCCTTGTACATTCCCTTTTTAACCATTACTACAACATTTACATGCAGTATAAAGCATTTCGCTAAATTCTAAGAAAATATTACGTAACCTCAAATATGAGCTGCGTTTTCGGAACGTAGGAACAGCAACTTTAGGTCGCCACAAAGTAGTTGTTTATCGACTATAGCAAATATTTTCATTTGGTTTGGATGGATGTTTACGAATGTCGTTTATAACAAAAGACAATTTTCTAATCCAATGCCTATTAAAATTTGTATACTCAGTTGAGCAGAGCTCACAGATTATATTAATTTTGTTCGCATAACGGTACCCCGTAACAGCATAAACTAATCGAGATAGATATAGACTTCAATATATCAAAATGATCTGGGTGAAAAAAGAAATGCATTTAGCCATGTCCGTCCGTCCGTCTGTCCGTGAACACGATAACTTAGTAAATTTTGAGGTATCTTGATGAAATTTGGTATGTAAGTTCCTGGGCACTCATCTCAGATCGCTATTTAAAATGAAAGAAATCGGACTATAACCACGCCCAATTTTTCGATATCGAAACTTTCGAAAAACCGAAAAAGTGCGATAATTCATTTCCAAAGACGGATAAACAATGAAACTTGGTAGGTGGGTTGACCGTATGACACAGAATAGAAAATTAGTAAAATTTTGGACAATGGGCGTGGCATCTCCCACTTTCAAAAGAAGGTAATTTAAGTTTTGCAAGCTGTAATTTGGCAGTCGTTGAAGATATCATGAGGAAAATTGGCAGGAACGTTACTCCTATTAATGTGTGCTAAATTAAAATTAGCAAAATCGGATGAAGAACACGCCCACTTTAAAAAAAAATTTTTAAGTAAAATTTTAACAAAAAATTTAATATCTTTACAGTATATAAGTAAATTATGTCAACATTGAACTCCAACATTTGTCTCCAAAGCTCTGAGCTGAGTATGTAATGTTCGGTTACACCCGAACTTAGCCGTCCTTACTTGTTTTACACAACTTTGGTACATACACTTACAGCCAAACAAAGGTGACGCAATTTTTTTCCCTGTTATGGCATTTGTACGGCCACTACAGCTACGTAACGAATTGTGGTTACCGTCGATAATTCTTAACTCATTAAGCGATACATTTAGAAAGTTCTATCAGTTTTCGTAAAAGCAACTACATTTCATAAAAGTTATAGTTTTATCCTTGAAAAAAAAATTGAACATAATTGCCTACAAAAAACAAATATGGAAAGCATAGGCGGAGTACATTACAATAAATTATCCCTAAGGAGATTCTGGACGAAATATGTATATTGAATAGGTTACTGTATCCACTCGTTATCGAAGTAGACGACCACGAAAGGTCAGTTAACGCGTTGATAGGGATGTCGTCATGATAGCGTGTTCAGACGTTTAAAACTGCCTCAGAAGCTTCCGCGGAATTGAAGGATAGTATAAACATGAAAACTATAAACTAATTGGTTCACCGTCACTTGAGTTAAAATAATTGGATGGTACCTGTGTAGAATAAAACCAGCTCCACAAAAAAAAAAAACATTCCACATTAAGCTGGTTCTCCGAAAGAAGAAACTGGTATCGGAATGACTGGCTAATATTCAATTAAGATTGGTAATGCGTGGTTAGCTTCAAAACTATAAAAATATGGATTCACAGCTGTGTTCAGAATACTGTACTGGACTAGCCCCCCAATACTTGGTGAAAGGCCGTCTATAATGCAGCCAATACAGGCAGTGGAGTTAGCGTAACTCTCCATTAATAAAATCTAAGCAATTCCCACGGTTTTTATTGCGTACTACACGATTACATACAGAGAATCCTTCACTGTAGCCTTGACGCAGTTTCCACTAAATTTTCCTGTATTTTTGGGACTTACTACACATGGCGACCGTTAACTGAATAAAATTTATTTTTCCCCCATAAGAGAATATTGTGACGAATATTAGCAACACTAAGGGATACTATCATCTCTAAGCCGATACTAAGCAGTGACTCCTATGCACATCAACAAATCAATCATTATGTCTACCCATATGTCTATACGAGCAGCGGAGAGTAACGTACAAACACATGCATATATCTGAGATACTGCCAAAAGTATGCAAGCATTTGTGCAAGTATCACTCACATATACACGCGCATGGGCTATCAGAGAAGCTATAAATCGTACATCTGTAGTTACAGCTGAGTAATTTTATAGCTGATAACTAACTAATAAGTTCTGGAAATAGAGGCCCTAGAAATATGGCAACGAGGAAACCGCACAGTATAAAAGCAGCAACAGTTGAGGCACGACAATCAGTTTGATTTAAGCTAGCTATCAGTTGCGAAGTATAAGTGTTATTGTGAAGTACTTTAATAAAGGCCATTTTGCATTATTGAATAGTGGAGTTATTTATTCAACAGCTTAGTGATTCGAACGTTAGTAAAAGGTTGCAAATAAGCAGAATTGCACTAAATTCGTTACAATTGGTGTCAGAAGAGGAATTGTTGAATAAAAGTGGAAAAGTGGAGTGAATTGAAGATCCAGCAATTGAAGAAGGAGTTGGAGAGCCGTGGATTGAATACAATCGGCAATAAACTCGAACGTCAGGCAAGACTACGAGGGGCAATGGAAGCAGAAGGAATTAAAGTGGAAGAGTATGTCTTTCATCTTGATGGCGACGAGACAACAACAAAAATTGAGGAGAAAAACGAAACACCGCAGACAATGGCGAACACAGACTTGAACACAATATTAGCTGCAATATCTGCACAAACGTCGACAGTAATATCCAAGATGGAAAAACTAAATTGGAAGCATTGGCGGCCGGGGTTATTGGGCCCCATACATTTTTAGTAGTCCTAAATGAACTCAATATGGCACATTTCTTAACATTTCTGATCGGAATTTCGGACAGAAAAGTGTTTCAATTAAATCTTATTTTAGTAACCCTATGAACGAAATATATAGATTATTCCTACATGGAAGTCTCTCCATTTTTCAGAACACAATTTTAGTTGTTGAAGCTGATGAGATAAGTGCCTCTGAAATTTTTTCAGACCAATTCTAAACAAAAATTCCGTGCGAGTTTTTTCCCTTCTCCCATTCCTCGTATTCTAAATAAAAATTCCTTGTGAGTTTTTTTCACTTCTCCCTAACCCCCTATTCTGAACAATGTTCGAAAAAGCGGAAACCGGTTATGAGAGAAAAGTAGGTATTATGAATGTGAGGGAGAGGGAGATTTCTCTGCCATTTCATAAGAGTTTTTGACTAGTTGAATTAAAGGGAATGCATCGAAATAGTTAAAGGAAATTGGTTATTTTACGAAAGACCACTTATTTGTACAAATTTGTGCTAAAATATGTATTTACATTCTACCACAATATTCTCACTGTTAATACAACAACAACCACAATATTCTTTATTTTAAGTCGAAAAGTATATCATAAGCAACGGAAGAGATCTTCGCATATTTGATGCAGCCATCCAGAAATTGGGCAAGGATTTTTTAAGAAGGCTTAAATAGATTTTGGCATATGGCGAAAGGGGAACTCAACTCGACTTGGCCGCCAGAAAATTGCTTTGCAGAATGAATGCAGGCAACTCCGGCGGGTTTGTGTTATCCCGCCGGTCTTCTTCTTATGCTCCTCTGTTGATGTTGCTGTGGCACCAATTCATTACTCATTTCAGTGAATACCACATGAAATGCAATAATGTGCATTGTTTATACCTTATTTCTTAATTTCAAACAAATTGGCAACAATAATTAAACTTTACAATTTTTTAAACAAAATAAGAAATGCGCAACGAAATTTCAATTGACAAAACAGCTGACTTCGAAAATTCGAAATTCCTATTCCCCAATTATTCTTCTCCCTAGGAGAAAAGAATTGGAGGAATTTTTCCGCGGTAATAAAAAAATCCGCGAGAAAAAAATTCCGCGAGAATATTTAGAATTGGTCTGTTTATGTTTACACAGACTCACTAAAAAACTTCAAAACCGAAGCAGATGGTTACAATTTCGGCGTGATTTTCCAAATTCTGAAGGGGATATCTTAAAAAATTATGTATTGAACTTCTATGACAAAGCAATTAGTTATTTAACTACTTGGCAGACCAATTTTGAAGGAGTATCTAAATTTAGGTGGAAAAAAATTGATACAGATTTCAAATGGGAAGACGTTGAAATTAGTATTAGCGTAATATGCATAGTTCCTTCAGGAGTTTAACAGCGACAACATTTTTGATGAAATTTCACTAGTCAATGATATTACAAATACTGAAAAACGAACAGAAAAATAGAAACCACTAACCTGTGTAGACAGATGGATACGAATAGCTGAGGTAGCAGAGCTAACTCATATTAAAATAACAAATTTAATGAAAATAATGTTTGCTTTGTGTATTTCAGGGACATCTTCCGCAGTGGGGCGAACATTTTCCTTTGCGAAAATATCAATGGTCCGAGGAACGCGTATTTCAGTTTGGCGGGGTTATTGAATATTCAAATAAACAGTTACGAGGACTGTTCAGCGCTCTACTAACTAACATTCAGCTACTAAAACGATTCAGCAGAAACGTAAGAGTAGGATACTAAAAATCAAAAAAATGGATTAAAAAAAATATACGGGTTGTGCCGACTTTTATTCCTTAAACATGAAAAAAATGTTTGCTGTTTTTACTTTCTATGTTTTATTTTGCGATATTTTTGAAACTAAATCACTGTACCTGTAATACAAGCTTTAAACTCCATTTGTGGGAACAAGTACTGGTCTCATCTGCTTTGTTAATTTAAATAAGTGACCTGCTTTTCTGATGTGATAAGCTTACATATATTTATGTATGTACATATAATATACATTTTATATATATACCATGTAACTTACAATTTTAAGACTGATAAATAGATGTGAATGAATTTTTTATTTGTTAAAATTTCACCTCAGTCAGGCCTTGAGTTGGAAAAATTATGGCAAGCCTAGCTAAATGTTATACACTATAGCCATCAGAGGGTTGTGTCTCCGCTTTTCGATACACCCTGTTCTGTAGATAGTTGTTTAACCACTGCCGCTGGATGGGTCTCCTAAGCATTATACGCGTTTTTTTACGCGCAAACGTAGACGTATACGCGTGTAAAAAAACACGGCTAATGTGTTGGTTTCATTCTGACAAACTCTACTCCAGCGAAATGGAAAAAATAAACTCAGCTATTGAGATGAGCCAACCATCACAAATCACACAATAAGATTGCGCAATGCGCATGTAAACATTAGATCAGCTGTTTTTTATGACGTCCTTTAGCTCTTTTTTATTCGCTCAAGGGTCAACTGTGACGTAGATGCGCAGAACGAAGCAATCTTGAACTCGTGAATGCGCAATCTGGGTAGGTGATTGTAGGGTTATCTACTTAAGTTAAATGTACTGTATTTTTGAAAATTATTTTTATTTTACTTTACTTTTAATGTTCTTTCAAAATGAAAATTTTCAAATCAGTTAAAGAATTTTTAAAATGTGAAAAAATTTAATTTGAATGCGAAATAAATTTTTAATAAAAACATAGTTTAACACTATATAATGAAAATATTTAACTTTATTTTTTTTAAAAACGTTTTTTTGATAATTTCCAATATTTTCATTTTGAAATATTATACAAAATAAAATGATTTGAAAATAATTTATAAAAACAAAGTATATACAACTAAAGTAGATAACCCTGTAAACGCATCCACAATTCATGAAAAACTGCTTATGTGAGAGGGCTTTTACTGGGATGCATAATTTTGCGTTGAACGCATCTAGGTATATTAAGAACTTCATTGTGGCTCGGCCTAAAAGCTGAACTATGGCGTAAATCCAACTTATATCTCTTTCATATATCGGCCTTATACAAAGTTTTGATTAGAATTTCCATTTATTAATAAATTCGTATTTATGTTTATAATACATTGGCACTTGTGCACAAACATAAATATGTCTATATATATGTACATACGTATGTACCACAAAACGAA
Source organism: Eurosta solidaginis (assembly GCF_040869045.1). Lineage (NCBI taxonomy): Eukaryota > Metazoa > Arthropoda > Insecta > Diptera > Tephritidae > Eurosta > Eurosta solidaginis. The sequence continues at coordinate 287,811,668 of NC_090321.1, read as the reverse complement.
AATAGTGTGGGAAATTTCTCTCCGAATACAACATTTTCTCTTTGGTTGGATATATTTGAAGAACGAAATATTTTTTCAACTCCCATTGCACACTCTCTTTCGACGCCCTATTGTCTTCAATTTCACTTACTTCTGTAGATAGGTACATATGTATACACATATTGTATAAGTGTAAAAGAATTTTTTTCCAAATCAACCCAAATTATATTTTACCAATAAAAAGCAGCTCGCATGTTAAATTTTAACTTTTCACACAAAATGCAATACAAATTCACACATGGATATAAACATACATACATATGCATTTTATACACTTTGTTACATGTATCGCCACTTAATAAAGTCGTGAATTTCTTTCGACAGAAGTAAAATCTTTAATTTTCGCTTTCAAATAATTTACACCAAGGTCGAAGCGCGTATTTTGATAACTCTCGCTTTATTTTTGGAAGGTTTTGCTGCAATCGACCTTCATTTAAAATGCAATTTGCAGGGATTTATAATTTTTATTAACCACACAGTACTTTGAATGTACATACATATGTACATATGTATGCATGTTTATGTAAACTTAGTTCATTCTACTATCGACCCCATACACGATTTTAGTTTTACGTCGTCAAATTTTCACTTGTTCCGTCATTCCTCAAGTCCTTTCCACTACCGCTTTTAACATTTTTCGTTGAGATACTCTTTAATAATTCTTAAGGAAATTACAAGAAATACAATAAAATCACCACAATACAATACAAGTTGTATTTATTAGCGAATATTTTTCACTTCAACATTATTTTCTACTTTAAAGATATAATGGAGCGAATGATAATTGGACTTCACGTAACGTTCCTTTAATGAGAAGGTCCAGATTTGCGAATCCATGGGATAAACTCGCACTCGAAGTTCAAAAGCCGCCATTGAATATAAAAAGCGGTTCTCTTATTTATTTGTGTTCTCTAATTTATGTTGAAAGTTGCCATATCAACAATATTCGGTAAACTTATATGGGCAAAAAAAACATCGCAATCGGTCCTTAAACCCTACTCTTATGCGGCAGTCATAGTGTACAAGTACAAGTGTGTTGACTTATCTGTCAAGCATTCTGACAGGCACTCGCTGGATTCGGAATAACAGCAAATTCAAAATGGATACCATTACCGAATGCCCGAATGATTGAAAAAATGAAAAAGTCGAGACGATTGGTAGACAAAAATGTTGTCGTTGAGACCAAAAATGCGACTCTAGATCTGAGATTTCCATCAGGTGAGCGAGGCTGTTTGTAGTTTTGACGTTTATCGCTTAGTGAACACACTTGTATAGGTACACTATGGCGGCAGTTACCCACCGACGTGTGCCGTACGTAAGGACGTTTGTCGTACGAAGCACGTTTGACCGAACTCTCAAGCCCGTAGGAATCAATGTGTGCGTCTGTGTACATGTACATAACATATTTGTGTGTGTATTGTTTACAGATAAGCACTGTTGCCATTGACCATTTTGCATGTATGCTTATGGAAACATCAACTTTTTCCAATTTAATTTTTGATATTGTAAAAGGCCGGAATACATATTAAATAAGTATAAATAGATTAAATATTTATAATCAGCACTTTTACATAATTATTTCGAATTATTTCCACAATTTTTCAAACTTTAATTAGGCTTTTTTGCATAAAATTGCAAACGGTCAAAAATTAGCGCACAAATGTTTACTAGGCAACTCTGTCTAGTGAGAGAGCGATCAGCTGACACGTTCTTACGGAAAAAATCAAAATTGTTTTGATTTCTACGTTCCGGGCTACGTACGTACGGGCGTTGCACGTCGGTGAGTTTTCGTTTACATTGCACACTCATAAGATAGGTCGTGTCAGCTGACACGTTTTTTCTACGTACGTTCGTGGGTAACTGCCGCATTAAGCCGTGGTTACTCACGAACGTACGTAGAAAAAACGTGTCAGCTGACACGACCTATCTTATGAGTGTGCAATGTAAACGAAAACTCACCGACGTGCAACGCCCGTACGTACGTAGCCCGGAACGTAGAAATCAAAACAATTTTGATTTTTTCCGTAAGAACGTGTCAGCTGATCGCTCTCTCACTAGACAGAGTTGCCTAGTGAACTTTTGTGCGCTAATTTTTGACCGTTTGCAATTTTATGCAAAAACGCCTAATTAAAGTTTGAAAAATTGTGAAAATAATTCGAAATAATTATGTAAAAGTGCTGATTATAAATATTTAATCTATTTATACTTATTTAATAGTATTCCGGCCTTTTACAATATCAAAAATTAAATTGGAAAAAGTTGATGTTTCCATAAGCATACATGCAAAATGGTCAATGGCAACAGTGCTTATTTGTAAACAATACACACACAAATATCTTATGTACATCTACACAGACGCACACATTGATTCCTACGGGCTTGAGAGTTCGGTCAAACGTGCTTCGTACGACAAACGGCCGTACGTACGGCACACGTCGGTGGGTAATTGCCGCATTACTCACGAACGTACGTACCAAAACGTGTCAGCTGACACGACCTATCTTATGAGTGTGTAATATAAACGAAAACTCACCGACGTGCAACGCCAGTACGTACGTAGACCGGAACGTAGAAATCAAAACAATTTTGATTTTTTCCGTAAGAACGTGTCAGCTGATCGTTCTCTCACTAGACAGAGTTGCCTAGTCAACTTTTGTGCGCTAATTTTTGACCGTTTGCAGTTTTATGCAAAAACACCTAATTAAAGTTTGAAAAATTGTGAAAATAATTCGAAATAATTGGTAATAGTGCAGTTTACGGTACACACCGAAATTTGGGCCAAAATTTTCGAGTGAGGTATCAAAAGACGCGTATTCACGTCTAGATCAAGAATCCGAAAGCGGAAGTTAACTTTTTTTTACCCGTTCAAAAGATATTAACGAAAAACCGAAAAGACTCCGGGTCCCTCCGAAACCGGGGGTGGAATCCATAGCATTTTTGCGCAGAACACCTTTCTGCGTTGGCGGCCTTTGGCCGCGCTTATAAAAAATAACCCTGGGCTACGCCATGCCAAGTCCGGGTGTGTGGTATAACCGTGGCTACCGCCACGGTGATGTACAATTTTTTTTGTGGGTATAAACACTACAGCAACCACAATAAAATCGCCAAATTCAACTGCAAATATCTCCGGACAGAGATAAAATTTTTCTTTTCCGCCTTCGGATTACTGTTCTCGAGAATAATACGCGTCTTTTGATACGTCACTCGAAAATCTTGGCCCAACTTTAGGGTGGGTACCGTAAACTGCACTACTACCAAATAATTATGTAAAAGTGCAGATTATAAATATGTAATCTATTTATATTTATTTAATATTAATTCCGGCCTTTTACAACATCAAAAATTAAATTGGAAAAAGTTGATGTTTCCACAAGCATGTATGCAAAATGGTCAATGGCAACATTGTTTATCTGTAAACAATACACACACAAATATGTTATGTACATGTACACAGACGCACACATTGATTCCTACGGGCTTGAGAGTTCGGTCAAACGTGTTTCGTACGACCAACGTCCGCACGTACGGCACACGTCGGTGGGTAATTGCCGCTTTACTGTTTGCATTTTAGTTAAGGGCTCCGGCGACTAACAGCGAGATTGACTGAATTTTTGTATGTGTGCGTGTGAATTTTTGTATGGGGGGTTGACGGTTGCCCTGCTATCAAATAAAAAGCCATCAATCAACATTTGCATTGAGAAACTGTAGCGTTCGGACGTGAATATGTCGTCATCGGATGATGATTTTCTTTTTACTTGCAACTACAGGAGTTTTATTACATAAAAAGAAAAGGAAGAAATTGTGGATGAAAAGCTTGTACGCAAGACGTACGACATTGGTAATTTTCAATAAATTTTAATATGAATTGTTGTTCTTCCGCGCAATTGTTAATTTTGAATGTCAACACAAACTAAATACAACACTGCTGTTTGTCAATCACACCCCGCGACGATCAAATAAGCAAGCGTCAAATGAAAAAATCAAAAATTTTTGATTTTCATCAACGTGTAGCCGACAAAAAATACGTGTGTCACGAAGCCACTCGACTGCACTAACACGCCCCCAGCGGGTAAGGGGGTCAGAATATACCCGCGGTAGATATGCCTGTCGTAAGAGGCGACTAAAATACCAGATTCAAGGGGCTGTGTAGCGCAACCCTTCAGGTTGCCAGTGCAATATATAGCTTCTCCAAACCCAATTGTTAGCCTCACCTATCCGCGGCGAATCCTGTTTCACTAACAGACGAAGCTCTGGCGACCCCAAGCTCCTAATGGTTTAATGTGGCCACATAAATCGTTCCCGAGATGGTCGGGCTAGCACCTTAATGGTGCTGTGGTACCGGAGCGTACCGGATCTGTATCCGACAAAGGACCATCACATCGATAACACTCCACTAAGCCTTCGGGGAGCAACCTTAGCGCTACAACAACAACAACTGCACTAACATACACAAAATTCAGTCAATTTCGTTGTTAGTCGCCGGAGCCCTTTAGATTTGTTGGTGAGTTGGGCCATAACGCCATAGTCATAATCATATAATGCTAGCAAATTTTGTGCAATAGCTTATCTTTAAATCATGTTCAGATTACACTCTAAAACAAGTGTTTTAGCATAAAACACCTCACATAAAACAAGTACGTTCACACCTTCGGTTCTTATTTTATTTTGACAGCTCCAATGCAACCATGAGTAATTTAATGTTATTGTAAACGATTTTATTAAATTTGATAATATTGTGTCTTGGTGAATTTTATTCTAATTTGAGATGAGTGATAAAGAGAAAAAAGTGATGAAGATGAACGATGAAGCCCTTCAGGATTATAAGTTTTGAAAGGCGCCAAAAGCTGGTGCATTTGTGTATACAGTGGCCAACTTGAAGGTGCGCCGCCAGATGGTCCAATTTGTGCCTTCTCCTTCCTTTGTTAATAAATAAAATTATAATAAAAAAAATCTTTGTCAAGTATTAAGACTATCAACTCACCTGTATCTGGACGTCAGGTTATGCATTTTTATATTGTTTTTCTCCATTGTAGTTCAAAAATTGTAAATTAATTTATCACCCGCAAATAACACTCAAAACATAATGACATATTAGTTATGGGACAATAGGTTTATCGATTATTACCGATAAGTTCTAGTGCCGACAATGGTTTCAACTTGTTTTAATCTAAATTTCGCCGAAAAGAAGTGTTTTCAACTTATTTTATTGACAGATTTTACAAGGCGAAAACACGTGATTGTGATTGTGGAAGTGCCGCTCACACATACAAGCGCATGGGGTATGAAAGAAGCTATAAAAATTATACATCTGTAGTTGTAGCTGAGAAATTTATAACTAGTAAGTTCTGGAATTAGAAAAGCCTAGAAATATGCAACGAGGAGGTCGGACAGTATAAAAGGGCGACAACAGTGGAGGCGAGAGATCAGTTTCATTTAAGCTATCAGTCAGTTCGGTTACTAAGCAAGCTAGTTGCAAAGTATAAGTGTTATTGTGTAGTACTTTAATAAAAGCCATTTTTCCATTATTCAATATTGGAGTTATTTATTCAACAGTTTAGTGATTCGAACTTAGCAGACTGTTGCAAATAAGAGGATTTTCAAGTAAAATTGTTACAATTGGTGTCAGAAGAGGAATTGTTGAATAAATTCCGAAGACTTCGAATACAACTTGGACATGCCAAAGTTAAGTGAATTGAAGATCCAGCAACTGAAGAAGGAGTTGGAGAGCCGTAGATGGAATACAACCGGCATTAATCTAGAACTTCAGGAACGACTAGACAGGCAATGGAATTAGAAGGAATTGACGTGGAAGAGTATGTCTTTCATCTTGATGGCGAGGAAACAACAAAAATGGAAGAGACAGTTACGAGCACAGACTTGAACATGATTTTGGCTGCAATATCGGCACAAACATCGACAGTAACATCGAAGATTGAAGCACAAGAAACGCGTATGTCAGAAATGTCGACACAGATTACATCCAAGATGGAAACTCAGGTGGAATCGCAGGAGATTCGTATAACAGCGAAAATTGAAGCACAAGAGGCACGAATATCCAAAATGTCGGCGCAAATTTCGAAGTTGGAGGCGCAAGATACAAAAATTTTACAGTTTGAGGACGTTTGAGAGGACGTAACGAGCAGTTCCAACTGAATCGCCCAGCAGTTTCAACGAGTAATCCAAAGGTAAAAACACCATCCTTTGACGGTTCTGTTCCTTTCCAGGTCTTCAAGCTACAGTTTGAGAAGACCGCAGCAGTGAACAGCTGGAATGTGGAAGATAAAGTTGCTGCACTGTTCGTGGCATCGAAAGGGCCTGCAGCGGAAATCTTACAGGCGATTCCCGAAGGTGAGAGGAACAATTATGAAGCATTGATGGCTGCTGTAGAACGACGTTATGGAAGCGAGCATAGAAAACAGATATTCCAAATTGATTTGCAAAACCGCTACCAAAAAACAAATGAGACATTGCAGTCAGATATTGAAAGATTGGCTCATCTTGCAAATGCGGACGCACCCGTGGAATACACTGAAAGGGTAAAGATTCAGAGCTTTATAAATGGCATACGGGACGTCGAAACAAAGCGAGCTACATATGCGAATCCAAAACTAACATTTGCTGAAACGGTATCGCATGCACTGACTCAGGAAACAGCCTCACTTTTGAGTAAGCCAGCGTACAAAGCCCATCGCGTGGAAGTAGAAAGGCCAGAGTGGGTAGACGCAATATTGGAGGCGCAAAAGCGGAGTGAAAAAGTTATCAAATGCTTCAAATGCGGGAAGCCCGGTCACATTGCGATCTTGGTCCTAATAGTTCCAACAATGTGGGTGGCCGTAAACGCAAAGCTGGAGGAGATGAGCAAGAGCGTGTCAGATGTAAACAACGAAAACTTGCCCCAGCTATTGAATGTCCTGTGATATCTGTGTCGCAAATTGGAAGAAAATCGAGCAGTCTTGCCGTCGAAGGAAAGCTGGATGCTGGAAGCCAATCCGTCAAGAGCAAGCTCTACAAAGTAGTTCGTTGGCTAAACAACAGAGTGCGAAGGAACGATCAAGGATAATGAGTAGTAAGATGAAACGCAGGTACGATGAGAACAATAATTCGGAAGGTTTCTTGGAGGGAGATTTGGCACTGTTATACAACCCTCACCGGTGGAAGATTTGTCTGATCGGGACGATCAGACTTAGGTGGAGGGCAGTGTTACGAATGTTGGCGGCACTAAGGGGTACTGCCATCTCTAGGCCGATGCTAAGCAGTGACGTGAATTCATATCAATAATTCAATCATTATATCTACACATACACGTGCACGCGGCGGAGAAGCAACGCAGAAGCACATGCAGATATCTTATCTGAAATGCTCCTAAAGGTATGCAATCGGCATTCCGGTCTTGTCTTTTCGCGCGAGCGGTCGTTCGGGTCATCCTCTACTCAACGTCAATTTTCGGGCTTTTTGCGTTGAGTGAAAAATTAAAATAGGCCACAAGGTTGGCTTCTGCGCTTCCCTCGGGCGTTTTGGCGGAGTTAGGAGATGCGTTGCCTCCCTGACCTGGAGTTGGGGTGGTTTCTGGAGCTCCTAACAGGAATCAAAAACTTGTGCATATTTAATAACTGGCGTGGCGCCATGAAAGCCAATTCGCTTTAAATACATACATAATTGATCGTTACGGGTCGCGAAAGACACTTGGCAACAGGCCACTGAAAATTAACGTTCATATACATATGTACATACTTATGAAAATAAAATTCTTGAAAATAAACGGGACAATTTAACGGAGTGTATATACTTGATGCTGAAAAAGCATGCTCGATTTACATTTTATACAGTGTTATTGCATACATCTAACTGCAAATCTTATTGCAAAAAGACAAAAAAAAAACAAATAACGGGATTGAAAATACCCTTATTATATACTAATATAACGAAAAATGATTAACCTAATTGGACAAAAACCAACAATTGAATGGATAATTGATACCTAAAGTCAAATTGAAATAAATAAGACAAATTGAATATAACATGGCGTGCTGCCAAGTAAAAACCGAATAAATACCAGATCGCAAGCTGCTACACATGGTTTTGGCCAGTTGGTATTACCATTGTGTACTAGTGGAGCCAAAATTACATACATACTTTGGAAAGTTAATCCAGAAATTAATCATCTTATGTATTGGACAATAACCTGGAACTTGGACTTTCAACGATAAGAAGGTCCTCCTCCATGCAATCAAATCTTTAAAAAAAAAAAGGTATGCAATTGTGATTGTGGAAGTGTCGCTCACACATGCAAGCGCATGGGGTATGAGAGAAGCTATAAAAATTATACATCTGTAGTTGTAGCTGAGAAATGTATAACTAACTAGTAAGTTCTGGAATTAGAAAAGCCTAGAAATATGCGCAACGAGGAGGTCAGACAGTATAAAAGGGCGACAACAGTGGAGGCGAGAGATCAGTTTCATTTAAGCTATCAGTCAGTTTGGTTATTAAGCAAGCTAGTTGCAAAGTATAAGTGTTATTGTGAAGTACTTTAATAAAGGCAATTTTTCCATTATTCAATATTGGAGTTATTTATTCAACAGTTTAGTGATTCTAACTTAGTAGAAGGTTGCAAATAAGAGGATTTTCAAGTAAAATCATTACATTACGTTAGTTATACGCAGCAATTTGTATCAAACTTTATAATGTTGTAAACACAATGAACACCCTGCTGCCACGAAATAAACGCTACGAGCTTCGCATTGTCAAAAGTAGAGTCCACGTAATTACATGAAGGTGAACACAATGAAAAAGAGCGAAATTGACGCGACGATAGATTTAACAAGCCAACCTAATATAAACGCACGCAAGTCATTTTCTGTAAAAAATGCCTCATGCACATCCAACTTGTATGAGAGCAACCCAAATTGAATTTGCTGCGTGAAAACCTAACTCGATTTCCAATTTTTGTTCTGCGTGACATTTAGATTTGACGTTTGCACCCATGCTTTACATTGTCGCAGCGCATGCTTATTTGGGTTAGAGCAAAAAACGCCGGTTGTTTGCGTGCGCTAAAAAAACGTGGTGCGGTTTTATTAGGTTGGCTTGTAAGCTGTAAAAACAATGCCGAGCGACGACGAGCATCGCCGCGCCGGGCACTGGCATTTCTAAAATTACGAGCAGGGGCCAAATCGTATCATCCATGATCGTACAACTCGCCACGTAAAAACATGATTTTCGGATTATGACATACCCTGCAAAAATTGTTGGGCTACGTGTTCCATTTTCTTCATGTTGGAGTACTCTAACAATACTCCTTTGCAATGCGTTTGCGGACCACCATCAGCCGATCATTGCTCGTTTTTTAACGACCGTGATCACAACACGATGAAGATCGAACAGAGTTGCCAAAACTAAAATATTGCATACAAATAACTGATAATAAAATTTTACTATGGCAACTCTGATAAAATGCAACCGCACACTTGTTTTATGTATACATACTATAGTAAAGAGAAATATTAGTTTCTTTATTCACGCAAATGCTAAATAACATAAGAATATTCGTAGTATAAAATATAAAAGTTGTATTGCCCCTCTTCATTTTAAATTAAACTCACTCTGATAATTCTTTCCCACACAATTCCTCTTTAGTACTTTGGAATATGATCCTCTGTGGGTGCTCCATGGAGTACTACAGTGAAAGTACTTTGGAAAGTACTCTCACGTATGTACTCTATGGAATACTCACAAACAAAGCGAGAGTGGGATCACCTACTCCTCTCCTAGGACATCGCAATGTTAATTGGAGCACATTTTTTGTATGAATACAGATTAGTTTTGGAATACTCCTATACTCCCAAAGGAGTATTCCTTACATTATTTATGGAGTACTCGCGTTTTTTGAAGGGTACATTCGTGAACGTACTACTTCTATCGTAATTTTGGATCGCAACATACGTGACGAGTGACTGAACGTACACGTTCCGTTCTACTTTCATTCCAACACACAAATTTCATTGAGAATGTAAGAAAGTTGTTAAAATAGATGAATAAATAAAATACAATAACAAATTTCAAACTCTTATTATTAATAAAGGTGGAATTCAAACAAGCTTAATCCAAACCAAATATTGGCGGAATTCATGGCGAGACACCCGCTTTGGTATCGCCTTGCTTCAAATTTAACTTCTCCAGAAAGTAAGTGAAAGCTTCTTAAGTTAAGCGATATGTTTACGCTTTGTTCGATAAGTCCACAGGGTCACTGCACTCTCTTAACCGCCTTCGAACTATTTTTCATAGCATTTGCTATTACTGCATCTCAAACAAAACAATAACATTGGATCCATCGCAGTTATTTACTTTATTTTTTATATTTTTGGCAACCAATTTGATAGTTCAAAATATAATCCAACCTAATGTGGATCGTAAAATGCATTGTGAATTGAAAATAAATTACGTTCAGTTTGCTATCGTATGTTATAATGCCATTTTGTTTATACGCTTGATGTATCACGTAATTTTCTTTCGTAAGGCTGCCGATCCGTCCCTAGCGTTACAAACGTTTCCATTAGCTTGCATGAGTTTAAATTTTCTACAGTGCACGTACACTGTTAGTTGCAAGTATTGATTGAAAAAACTATAAT